>NC_051427.1:29276085-29296085 GCF_015228065.2 Penaeus monodon | reverse complement strand
GGGGGTGAGGAGGGGGGTGAGGGGGAGTGGGAGTGGGGGGACTGTTGAGAGGGAGGGGAGGGAGGGAAAGTGGAAGAGGTGCTGTGAGAGGAGAAAAGAGGAGGAGGTGAGGAGAGGGGGTGATGAAAGAGTGAGTGAAAGCAGGAGGGGTGCTGAGAGGGGGAGGGGGGGGGTAAGCGGGAAGGAGAGGAAGAGGAATAAGAATGGAGGCTTATTTCTTTTTCTTTTCTTTCTTTTTTGACTGTTCTTCTTTCTTTTTTTTTCTTTCTTTTTTTTTTGGGGGGGGTGGCATTAGAAGGATATATTTCAGTCATCATTCACAGTTTTTATTGCATTTTTCACAAACTGACGAAAATGGGAAAGTTCTAGAATGTTTTTTTTCCAAGCTTTTGAGTTTATTTTAAAGGGAAGAATATTTAAGGTAAAATGTACACTTTTTAAGGGAGAAGTTGCGATACAAATCAAGCTTAAACTATCTTTAAAGTTTGTTCCTTCTAAGCCCTAGAGTTGTTGTTGTTTTGTTTCTTTGTTTATTGGCTTTAATTCGGAAAAATATGTATATTATCTCGATTTTTTTCTGTCATTCATCTTTATAACCTTATTTCTTTTCTTCATCTTCTTTATCTTCTTCTCTTTATCTTGTATTTTTCTCTACTTATCCTTCAATTCTTATCTCCTCTACCCTTCGTCACCTCTCTTATACTTTCCTCTTTTCGTTATTGTTTCATATTTCGTCTGTCTGTCTTCCTTCCTTCTTCTTCCCGCTTTATCACCATTCTTTATCTCCCCCTCCCCATTCCCCCATTCCCCCTTTCCCCATTTTTTATTGTCTACTCCCTTCTCATCATTTCCTTCTTTCCCCCTCCTAATTACGCCTTTCGTGAAACCGACTGTGAATTAAAAGACTATCTAATAGACCCCGGGATTGATTAGTACTTGTGAATGTTGAATCGCATTCATTCGTATCGTTTTTTCTTCTTCTTCTTCTTCTTCTTCTTCTTTTTTCTTGCCCTTCTTTTCGTATCATATTCTTTTTCTTGTCCTTCTATTTCTTTCTACGATTTTTATTTCTTGTTGTTAATATCATCATCATTATTATGATTGTAATGGTTATGGTAATTTGATTTTTATTATTAATATTATTTTCATCTTTACTGATATTATTATCATTATCATCGTTATTATTATAATCATTATTATTATTATTATTATTATTATTATTATTATTATATTTTATTATTGTTCTAATCATTATCATTATTATTAATGGTTGGCCTGCCCATTATTATTGTTATCATTATTCAATTATCAAGAATATGCAAAAGGAAACTGAAAATATTTAAGGAACTGCAGCTTTTTCCCTTTTTTATGAAAACTTAAACACTTCCAAGACTACTTAACTCCTTTTTAAAGAGTATTCAAGAGCATAAGAGTAGTGTCCAAGCGTTAATTGAGAGGTCTTTAGAGGACTTTTACTTTAAAGAAAAGTTAAAACAGCAGTAGTGCACACTTTCTCAGTCCCAATATGATCTCTGTAGGATTTTACTCTGGTGGACTCTCTTTGCGTTGACTCTGATATGCGGAGTTCAAAGAAGACAAAGTTTAATTTCAACACTTAAAGATTATTTTTGTGACTTTCTTTCCCTCTCTCAATATCTACTACGTATTTTTCCTTTCTTACTTTTTTTTCTTCGTTTCTCCTCTTTCCTTCTCTTTTGTGCATTTGACAGTTCATCACTGTCAGATGTATACTCTCTGAGGTCCTTTAGTAGTTCAGAAGTGGTGACTCCTCCTTTTCTCATGAGACCTGATTGCGTGCAGACAGGCCTCCTTCTTCCATAACTGGATTTGGTCGTCCGAGATATTTGTTCCAGCCAGGCTGCAAATAAAATCTAGCCATTGGGAGGATAGGTCTTCTAACAACTTTCTAAAGTGCTTGTTAGCCCGTAACACGCTTTTCTTTACATTATTTGGTGCAAGACATCGATTAAATTGATAATCGATATTGCTGAATTCGGTCATCGATTCCGAGAGTTCTGCTGATGAGGAGACACCCGCTTCTTGAAGCACTTGGGAGGGGTGATCCAGGAGGGGTGAAAATATCTTCGGAGATCTCGGCAGCAGCTAAAGGAGTAGTTGTTGGTGTCGACGATGAAGTGATGTATCTCATCACTACGCTGTCCAGCTCGACTAATGAAGTTCTCGAACCTTCCCTTCTTCCTTGAGCTTGAGGAATTCATCGTAGATATGGGCCACGTGGCTTTGCATCGCTATCCAAAGTTGCATCAGGTATCCGAGGGGCCTCGAGTCACTTCCTGGATGGTCCTTCAGATACTGAATTTCGGTCTCAATACAGCAATACTATATACACTGATTACTATATAATATGTACAAAAACAGTTGCAGCCTAATTAGAGGAATAAGAAAAATAAATGCTAAAACGCACAAAAACATAAATGACTAGATCTAAGAGGAGAATAAAAAAGGAGTACATAGGGGAACAGGGCAAGAAAGTGTCGGGTCACGTGTGCATATTATAAAGACGGAGAGAACAAGTCTTTCGTCTCTAGTTCTAAAGAATATAAAAATAGATTGATATAATGACTCTAAATGAATTTTGATTTTAACAATAAGATTAATGATATAAAAAAAGCACAGGCACACATCGAAACTACTTCGACAGATATCCTACACGAATACGAAGTAACCCGATGTATAGAAAACACGCGAACGCACAAACGACACACGCACACACACGCACACGCACACGCACACGCACACGCAACACACACACACACACACACACCACACGCACACGCACACGCACACGCACACTCACACACACCACACACACACACTACTCACACACTCTCACCACCCTCCACATCTCTCCTCTCTCTCTCTCTCTCTCTCTCTCTCTCTCTCTCTCTCTCTCTCTCTCCCCCTTTCTCTCTCTCTCTCTCTTCTTCTTCTTATTCCTGTGTTCTCTCCTCTCACCCCATTATTATTATTTTTTTTTAGTAAATGCTTCATGTTGTTGTTCATACCATTTGTCTTCCCTTTCAAAGCCTCCTTTTCCTGCAAAGTTGTCAATGAACATATCGGCCACATTTTTTTTGCATCCATTCTCTTGTACCACAATAGAGAGAGAGAGAGAAAAGAGAGAGAGAGAGAGAGAGAGAGGAGAGAGACAGAGAGGGAGAGAGAATACATATACGGCTCATTGCACTCGTCACGAATGGATAAGATCAAGTAGAGTTAGTACTGAATGGCGCATTATACAAGATAATGAATTTATTATTCATGTACACACATACACATAACATACGATTCGATCATCGGTCTCAATTTCTATCTGGCGTGAAAAGTTACATTAAAGAAAATAAGTGAATTCAAACAAAATAAATGTAGGTAATACTAAATCAAAATTAAATTGATATAATACTACTACTACTACTTCTACTACTAATAATATAATAATAAAAAAAATTAAATATGACAGGGAACCAACAACATACCTTTTTCAATGCCATTTTATCTCCTGGCGTGTCTTGGCTGAGTGCTGAGGTTTGAGGGATGTGTGGCTGCATTTCCGAGCTGTAAAACATAGGTGAGTTTAGAGTTTACATATATAATATGAGTATATTTATGCATCCTCATATATACATATGAACATAGTTATTAAAACATTCACTCAGTCACAAAAAAAAAAAAAAAAGAGAGAGAGAGGGAACCAATAACATATCTATTGATTCTATTGATCTACTGATACCTCGTAGCATAAATCTTAGTCTGTTCATTTGAAACTTTCATGTTATAATCGAATTAATAATGCCGACCAAAAGAAAAGAATATACATATGAAGACTATGATATATGACTATGACTATGACTATGACAAAAGAAAATGCGAAATTTGTCCCTCACTAAAACGTTTTTTTTTTTTTTGTAACGAGCCCATTGCAGTTAACATTGTAATACAGCCACCATGATCTCGAATACCGAAAACAGTACAGTACCCCTTTCAAACTTTTTAACTCGGTAAAAAAAAAGTGAAAGTGAGAGTGAGGGGAGAAGTATATGAATGGGGGAAAAGGGAGTTGAGGATGGGGTGAGAAGAGAGAATGCAGGGAAGGAGAGAGAGAGAGAGAGAGAGAGAGAGAGAGAGAGAGGGGGAGAGAGAGAGAGAGAGAGAAGAGAGAGAGAGAGAGATGAGGAAAGAGAGACTGGAAGTGAGAAGAAGGGGGGAGACTAAGAAGTTGGGTAGAGGGTTATAGGAAGGGATGGGGGAAGGGGAGTAGTAGGGGGGGTGCTAATAGACAACGCAAGACAACCCACTTGTTAACGAGTCGATCTTCAGAGCGAATGTGGAGTTGTCGTTGGATTCCCCTAGCTCTTATACTAGAGGCCCATAAGCTTTAACGCATACACAAGCAAAAAAATAATTGATGGAAAACGTGAGTGCTAGGGTGTGAGATCATGCAAAATGGAATACTAAGCAAATCTATAACCGCCTACCAACACACAAGCACAAGTGTACTCTATTGCCCAAAGATATCAATTTAGAATGAGCACGGTTACATAAATCATGATATATAATACAAAATAAGAACATGAAAAATGTAAAATGTGAAGTGTGGCAATGTATGTAGTATGGGAGTAACGTGCTGTAAGACATATGCACGGTGTAAATAAATAGTTTATATTTAATATCGCATGTGTTCATAGACAAAAGAAGAAAGAGAGAGGAGAGAAGGCTAGCAGAGAAGGGAGGAGATGAGTGAAGAAAAAAGGGAATAGAAAAAATAAGAAAGAAAATATAAAAACAAGGAAAGAGAGAGAGAAAGAGAGAAGAACGAGATCAGAGAGAGGAAACAAAGTTAATAGGAAAATAAGGTAGAGAGAGAGAGAGATACACAAAAAGTGATGATACAGGGTCAGGCGCTGATCACTAGATAAAGCGCCTTGTGTTTTGTCTGACTCATAGCCCTGTGGCCGCGGGAATCGCAAGCTAATCATTGTTTACGTTTTGGAAGGAGCAACATGTAGAAGGAATAGGAGAAAGAGAGAGGAGGCTAGTAGAGAAAGATACAGAGACAGAGAGAGGAGAATAAAGCGAAGCGCCTTAAAGGATGCATCACAGGATGTTGACCGAGCGACAGCGCAGAAAAGAGAGAGAGAGAGAATCAGTGATGATACAGGGTCAGGTGTTGATCACTAGGTTATGCGCCGTCATCTGAGTTGGTAATTGTGTTTAGGCCGACACACAGCCCTGTGAACGCGAGAATCGCAAGATAATCATTTACGTTTTTGAAGTAGGCCAGGGGGAGGGGAAGCCAGGGAGGAAGGGGGAAGTATAGGGTAGGGGAGGGGGGAAGCCAGGTGGTAAGGGGTTAAGAATAAATGTGTATATTTTTTTCTTTCTTTCTGTGAGAGGGTGAGCAGTTTAGTTTAGTCCTTTATTAACCCACAGGCGTAGGCAAGCAGTGGTACATTTGATTCATGGTCATAGCATTATATAATAGTAATACATTGGAAATTATTACGATTTACACTAAAAGACAAGAAAATTACACAGTTCCTTTTCTACCCATCTACCAAGGAATTGTTTCATTGTTATGTGGTCATTCGACACTTACATTTAGGATACAGCATAATTTTATCTTCCAAGACATCAGATGATATGAAATAGTTACATAGTTCTCCATACCTCATGCACATGGCACTCAGATATAATGTACAAGTGTTCGCTTATATTCTTCACTGCATAATACGTTATCAAAAAATGCAAAATTTGTCTCCCATTTAAAAGTTTGTTTGTTTTTTTCTCTCACATGTCCATTGCAATTAACATTGTAATACTGCCACCAGCATGGATTCGGTCCTTAGTACACATAATCAAACTTATTAAGTCAGTAAAAAGAAAAAGAAACACAAACACACTCACACACACACACACACACACAAACACACACACACACACACACACACACACACACACACACACACACACGCCACACCACACACACACACCACACCACACACACACACACACACACACACACACACACACACACACGCACACACACCACACACACACACACATATATATATATATATATATATATATATATATATATATATATATATATTATAATATATATATATATATATATGGTTATTGTTCTGTAAGAGGGGGAGCAGTTAAAAAAGTTAAGTAAGTGTATTTACTACCCTGGCTACCTTCTCAGGCGTTGGCAATCGTGATTACAGAGTTTTACACATAGTCGTTATAGTAAAGTATTCTGTGATTATTGTAATTGTACATGGTAAAATAAAGATCTAAATCATACATCATACAAAAGAATATTACGTTGATGTGCTTTTGCCACTGTGTTAACATAACGCTATTCTTTGTTTACGGTAGTTTTACATAGTAAATTTAGGATACAGTACGAGTACATCTTGCTTTCTATCTCTTTACTGATCGTATTGCCTTATGGTACAGCTTTCAGGCCTTTGAGTGTTCTTCAGATCTACCAGTTCATCCTTATGAGAACCTTTTAATATGTGTGCAACCCTAGCAAGAAGCATCCCATTAAGAATTCCGTTGCAAGGAGTATACCTGCCAACTCCTCCGTGTGTGTAGTGCTAGCCCAATTTTGCACTCTCATATCAACTTGATGTTGTAGTAAACCAATTTTGTATACAGCGCAAGCACAACCAGCTTTGTATCCAGACTGTACGGATCCGTCAGCGTAACACTCGTATACATCATCGCCCATAGATCCTATGTATTTTTTTACCGTTGCGAACGCAATTTATGTGAACACGTAGTTAGATACACTTTTTTTTCCCTAAGGGAAATCTGACTACCCTCCCCGGGATCACAGGGGGCCAGCCAGGGGGCTACCCCGTTGCTTTTTCGGGCAGCTAACCCTCTCTTCCCACTCAGATCGAGCAGGCTCACGACCTTGCTGACGCGTCAGTCCATCCCTCACCCGGAGCCACGTAAGGGTTTGCCCAGCAACAACGCCGAGACGTCCGCAACCGGTATGAAGAACGGAGCTTCTACACAAGTAACACCTAGAAGAAGCTACGGTAGAAACAGTAAAGTAAAAAACAAGCAAAAATATCTTCCACCAAACTGCCAATGGGAAAATACGACACACCACCACGTGCCTGGAGTTTCCTGCCCCCCTCCTACTCCACAAGTGCCAAAACTCGTCATCAACAACTACGCGGAACGAGCGGAAACACAGCAACAAATAAACGAGCAGCCGCAACCCCACCAAGATGAGCAAGGTTTCGTTCCCGTCAATTCTAGGAAAGAAAGAAGGAAAACAAGGGAGGAACGCCACTCACCAAAACCGTTACAAGGTGCCGACCGCCCTCAGTTACCTTCCAGACACATACGAGGAATGTATTGGAGACTTTCCTCGAAAAAAAGTTCAACCACATATCCAATGTGAATGCTTTCAAAAAAATAATAATAAAAAAATAATAATAATAATAATGATAATAATAAAAAACATAATAATTATATTATATTATTACTTAATTAAGTCATTATTATAAAATATTCTCAAACTTCACTGTCACTATAAGGGGCAAGTGTATAAACGCCTTTCCCAACAATGTAAAGGTGTTCCTTAACAGAAACAAATAGAAAGGCGAGCAGAATGTTTGACGTTGCAAATCCGGGATAATTAATAAAATTAAATTAAAACTTACAAAGAAACCTACAAGGATTACAGAAAATACCTCATCCATATTAGATGTTATAGTAACAAACAGACCCGATATTATACTTCACACAGACGGTGCCACATTGCTGATCACGAGCTTTTAACCATAACTTTAAATGTAGAAAAAAAAAGCTAAAAAAGTCTCTCTCTCTCTCTCTCTCTCTCTCTCTCTCTCTCTCTCTCTCTCTCTCTCTCTCTCTCTCTCTCTCACTCTCTCTCCTCTCTCTCTCTCTCTCTCTTCTCTCTCTCTCTCTCTCTTCTCTTCTCTCTCTCTCCTCTCCTCTCTCTCTCTCTCTCTCTCTCCTCTCCTCTTCTTCTTCTCCCACCTCTCTTTTTCCCTCCCCTCTCTCATTTTTCCTTTCTCCCTCTCTCTCTCTTCCTTGCATTTCAAGTTTTTATACATGCACACGTTTATTATTTTACGAAGATCCGCCCTTCTTGTAAGAACACGTAAGGAGATTTTTAAGGATGAGCTCCGGGGGAACAAAATCATTTTCTTGCCGTGTATGTTTGCGTGCTTGTGTGTGAGAAGGGAAGAGGGGAAGGGGCGTAGTGAGTGTTGATGAAGAGAGGGGGGTATTTGTATGGGTGGAGGTATGTGTATTTGTTTGTTATATGTTGTGTGTGTGTGTGTGTGTGTGTGTGTGTGTGTGTGTGTGTGTGTGTGTGTGTGTGTGTGTGTGTGTGTGTGTGTGTGTGTGTGTTGTGTGTGTATCTGTGTGCTTGGCTGTGTGTGTGTGTGATTTTGTGTGTGTTGTTGTGTGTGTGTGTGCGTGTTTGTGTGTGAGTGTCTGCAGGTGGTGGTATCCTGTTAAACACGGAAGCTACTTTATAACCATGAGGACCACGATCCCCGTCCCTTTGTTTATTTCGTCTCCGGAAAGCAACAGCTGCAACCAAATCTTTCGAACACGATTTTATCCAGATATATATTTTAAGATGACATTTAGCAGTCTAGAATATTTTATCACTTCCCTGAGAGGCTTCAAACTTTTAGCTAGAACCCCCCAAAGTGAGAGAGAGGGAGAGCTCGCGTTTTCTCTCTAACATAGTGGGGCCCGCAAATTGAATTTGGATTGAATATTCAAATTCTTTACAAAACTTAAAGATAATCTCTTTTTCTCTTTCCTGTAGAGTGATTCGCCCTTCTATTTTTATCATCTCTTCGTTCTCTTTTTTCATGGTTTCTCGTTTCGTTATATTTCTCTCTCTCTCTCTCTCTCTCTCTCTCTCTCTCTCTCTCTCTCTCTCTCTCTCTCTCTCTCTCTCTCTCTCTCTCTCTCTCTCTCTCTCTCTCTCTCTCCCTTCCTTCCCCTTCTCTCTTCCCCCTCCCCTTCCCCACCCCCTCCTTCCCTTCCCTCTTCTCCCTCCTTTCCCCTCCCCTTCCCCTTGCCTCCTCCCCTTCTTTCCCTTTCCTCTTCCTACTCCCTACCCTTACCCCTCCCCCTCCCTTTCCCTTCCTCCCCCTCATCCTCACCCTCACCCTCATCCTCCTCATCCTCTCCTCGTCCTTCCCTCCCCCCTCCACCCACCCTTCTTCCTGAATTGGTAATGGAGTTGGTAGTTTGATGTTCTCGTCTTTATTTACGATTTTCATCTAAAGTTTTTTTTTTCCGACGAAATTATTTAAAGTTTCCACACGCCTTGCCGTCCTCATACGTTTAATCTGTTTGAAATTTTATATTAAAGACACGGCGTGAGAGATTACCCATTGTGGGGTTTTACTGCGAAGGAGCGTGTCCGATTTGCATTATCTCTTCGGAAAATAATCAAATTTGTGTTCGAACTATCAGCTTATTCCATGTAGTTGTATGTTATTAGGTTTTAGTTATTGTTATTGTTATTAAGGTATTAGCTATTATTATCATTGTTGCTGTTGTTGTTAGTAGTAGTAGTAGAAGTAGTATCATTATTATTTTTTTATAAACTAATAGTTGTTACTAGGAGACTAGAAAGAATATTTCTACTATTGGTATCTAATTAGTATTACTAACGATAATTAGGAGAAAAGATAAATAAGAAAAAATATTAAAAGAAAAACTGCACCGTCAGAGGCAATGTAGTTGTTTGCCCAGAATCAAAGGGAATAAAAAATGCCTGATTTAAAGTTTATAAGTTGTAAGCTATATTACGTATGAAAAGAAGTTCTCCCAGCATCTCGCTTTGACTGAATAATTTAGAAATGACTTGAAAACTTGTTACGAATTAAGATGATATTGAACACTCCGACAGGCCTTTGTTATCTTGTGACCTACTTGGGCAAATTCCGAAGTTCCTTGAAGGAAGATCGATTTGTAGACGTGTAGAGTAAGAGACAAGTAGGTAGGTAGGTAGATAGGTAAATGTGTAGGTTGACGTAGGTGTTAATGCAATTATTTATTCTCTTTACATTTCTCTCACTCTCTTGCTTTCCCTTTCGCTCTCTCTCTCTCTCTCTCTCTCTCTCTCTCTCTCTCTCTCTTTCCATTTTGGCATCTCTCCCAATGACTCATTTCTTCCCTCTCTCTCTTTTTACCTCTCTTTCTTGGCCTCACTCTCCCTTTCTTTCTCCCCCTCTCTCTCCCTCTGTGCAATTTCCCTCACAAATTGGCAAGGGGAGGGGCAAGTCCGCAATAAAGCGTGGGGAAAGGAAGGAGGGAAAGAGAGGGGGAGAAATGAGGCATAGTGAGAAGAGAGAGGTGGAGTGATAAAGCAAGAGTGGAAAGGGGAAGGGGAGAAAATGGGGAGAAAAGAGAGAAATTACGTGAGAAAAAAGAAGGGGAAAAACGAAGGATGGGAGGGAAATAGTGAAGAAAGAAAGGAAGAGATAAGAATTCCATGTGAAGAGAAATGAAGTAAAAGACGAAAGATTTGAAAACGACGGAAGGACGAAATGGGAGGAAAGCAATTTATGATAAAAGAAGGAAGAAACGATTGAAAGGAGTGGATGAAGGATACGTTAAGAGGAAGAAATAAATGTATAGAAAATAGAAGAATATACAGAACGAATGTTAGGAAAGGAAAAGTAAAAAAGAGAAGGAGAGAGTGTAATAAGAAGACAGATGTGAATATTGAATCAAAATGTGAGATAAGGAACAAACGAGAGAGGAAGGAAGGAATACGAGAGGAAGAAATTAGTAGAGCACATTATGAAAAAAGAAGTGAGAGAAAGTGAATAAGAAAGTGGATGTATGAAGACAAGAGAAAGGAAGGAAGAGATAAATGTTGAATGAAAAATAGGCGCGTTAAATGGAAAAATGAAGACAAGAAGTGATTAAAAGAAGAGTAAAGAGATGAAGGAGAAGAACTGATTGTAATGATGATAATGACAACAATTATAATACTAATAACGATGATGATGATAGTAAAAAAGGGTAATAATAACAGTAATCATCGTCTTCTTCACCATCATGATATGAAGGTGTTAATGATATTAATGATAATAATAATAACCATAATGATGACAATGACAGTCATAATAACAGTAATGATATTGATGATAATAATGAAATTAATAACAGTAAGACTAAGAATCATAATGTTATAGTAATGATAATGATGATAATGATAATGACAATAGTAATGATGATGATAAAAAGGATCACGATGATAGTGCTCATAATGATTATGATAATAGTAACAATAATGATAACAATGATAATGCCGAAAAAAGAATGATAATGATAATAATCATAACGATAATTGTAATAACTATAATTATTATTGTTATTATTATTATATTGTTATTGTTATTATTGTTGTTCTTGTTATTACTATTATTATTATTATTACTGTTGTTATAACGGTGATATTGATGATAATAACAATGGAAATTATAATAATTATAAAAAAAAGGTACTAATAGTAAAGATACTGAAAATAAGGATGATAATAGTAAAAATAATGGTAATGATAAGAATAAGAATAGTAATAATAAATAATGGTGATAATAATAATAATAACAACAATAATGATAATGATAATAATAAAAATAATAACAATAATAATAACAATAACAACAACAACGATTATGATACCAAGGATGATAATAATAATATTAATGTGACAATACATACAACGATAATGATAGTAATAACAAGAAAAGGGAAGAAAAGACCAAATGACAAACAAATAAATGATACAGAAGTGCGAAAGCGTCAGAAAGTTTTGTCGACCTGACCAATTTTGTGAGTTACAATTCTGCCCGGAATAACACGAACCTCCAAGTTCAATATCTGACTGTGACGGAGATATCAGGGGGGAGAGGAGGGGAAGGGGAAGAAAAGAGTGGGAGGGAGAAAACGGAGAAGGAGAGCGAGGGGGAAGGAAATAGGGAGAGGGAAATGGAGAAGGAGAGAGAGGGGGGAGAAAAAAGGAGAGAGGGAAACGGAGCAGGAGAGGTAAGGGGGAGAAAATAGGGAGAGGGAGAAATGGAAAAGGAGAAGGAGGGGGAAAGTGAATGAAAAAGGGAGGAGAAAACTGAATGAGAGGGGTATGGAGAGAGGGAGAGGGAAAGCGAAAGTGAGAAAGAGAATAAGAGGGAAGCGGAGAGGAGAAGGTTGTAGGAAATGGGGAGAGAGAGAGAGAGAATATCACAAACAGAAAATAGAAAATAAGAAAAAACAGAAAAAGAAAGATAAAGATGAAATAGAAAGCGAGCGAGAGAGAAACAGCCAAGCCTACGATTTGTGTGTCAGGCACATCCAGATTCGTGCAAGAAGAAGGGAGGGGAGAAGCAGGGGGGAGGGGTGAGCCCTGTAATTTTTGTCTCAACCCAGCCAGCGCGGCGCCACAGGGGGGGGGGGGGGAGAAGGTGCTGAGATTTGATTGTCTAAGAATTACACGCCCTCTAATGCTTGCCGCCGAAATATGGTATGTTTAATTCTCTGTGCTTTTCGGTTGGGGAGTATTCTCCTTTTTTCCTTGTATATATTAATTTATTAATTTGTCTTTTGAATTTATTTATTTATTTATTTATTTGTTTGGTTATACACACACACACACACACGCACACACACACACACACACACACACACACACACACACACACACAACACTACAAACACAATATATAATATATATATATATATATATATATATATATATATATATATATATATATATATATATATATAATATAAATATATATATATATATATATATATATATATATATATATATATATATATATAATATATATATATATATATATATATATATATATTATATATATATATATATATATATATATATATATATATATATATATATATATATATATATATATATATATATATATATACCCTTTCCTTCTCATGCTCTGGACACTCACACCTCACAATGACGACGACGTTTAGCTGCGCATGACTTTGTTGTCCGCACCTTCAAGTTTAAATGGTGAAGACACACGCGTACAATACAGTCACTTTCATGCAAGCCTTGTTTTTATTGACTGATGAGTTTTTGCATGACGGGAGTTCAAGGGAAGAATGCAGATTGTGTTTGCTGATGAGGGAGAGACAAGATCAAAAAGACCGAGAAAACGAAACAGGAGAAAAAAAGGGAAAAAAATAAAATGGCGGAATTCTTTTGGTGTGACTTTGAATATATTATTTTGTGTTTCTTATGTTTTTTGTTTTTGTTCTTTCTTTGTTTCTTAAACAAATCTAAAAAATAAATATTAAAGATAATTATAACGATAATAATAATGATGATAACGATAATGGTAATGACAAGGGTAATAGTAATAATGATGCTGATAATAATGATACTACTAATAGTGTTGATAATAATAATAATAATAATATTATTATTATTATTATTATTATTATTATTATTATTATTATAACAATACTTTCATAGTAATGATGATGATAATGATAATATTTAACAATAGTAATATTGATGATGGTGATAATAAGGATGATAATGATAATAATAGTGCTAATAATGATTATAAGAGTTGAAATAATGATAATGATGATTATTATAACAATAGCAACAACAGCAGTAGCAAAGATAATAAAACAAACAAACAAATTCTCAAATGACGAAAATAAGGAATCGAAAAACCCATCTATCCTTTTTTCAACTTCCATAAACTCAAATATGCCCCCCCCCCCGCAATTTTTCCCGTTTCCCCCTTTCCAAAATAATAAAGATAAATCGAAAATATTTCGCATGACTCACCAGCCAGATTTCCTCAAGAATTCCTTGCCTTTCCCGCAAGAAGGAGGCTCCGAGGGGAGGGGGTGTGGGTAGGGGGGGGGGGCGTGCATCTGCATAGAAGCGTATTATAATTGAATTCCAATGATCTGCTTGGAGGGGAGGGGGGGAGGCGATGATGGAAGGGGGGGGGATAGCTCTCATTCCAGGCATAATATCAGGATTATTCCTTATTAATTCCAAGCCAAAAAAAGCGAGATAAAAGAGGAAAGCAACGTCATTTGGTGATCTTTTGCTCGAGACGTAAAAGGTCTTGGCTAATGTCAAATTTCAAAACAAGAAGAGTGGAGTGTGTGTGTGTGTGTTTCTATCTGTGTATAAAAATCTATAGACGATATTGAGTGGAGACCTTTTGCAAATTGATTTTTTTCTTGGGTGTTTTAAGAAATACGATGAAGAAGAAAAAATAAAAATTATAAAGATAGATAGACTGATTGATATATAGTAAGGATATCAGAAAAAAGAGAGAAGTGGAGGTAGAGGATGTGAAAGGGAGTGGGAGGAAGCAGAAGAAAAAAGGAACGCAAGATTTTCATGAGATAAATTTGTAATAAAACTGATATTTGATAAATGTGAATTACATGATAGTACTAGATCACATGTAATGATGGTGGCAATTGCAAAATGATAACGATGATGATCAAGCGATAATCTGAAAAATTGCAAAATAAGTGATGACAGAAGTGAAAAGAATGTTGCAATAACAATGACAATTGCTAAATAGCAATGATAGCAACGATGACATTTACACACAAAAATTTATATCAGTAATGTCAGATCAAAGAACAAAAAATAATGTCACTCGGTGGTATTTTGCTTGAACCAGGAAAAAGGTTTGGTTAATGTCAAACATTGAAAAGATAAAATGTGCACATCCCTGCTTTCACTGGTTTACGATAATAAAACTGGTGCATGATAAATGTAATAATAATGCCGTTATGCATTTATGATAATGGGTTTAGAGAAGAGGGAGGCAAGAATGATGATGGTCAGATGATAATGATATTGATAATGATGGGAATTACAAAATAGCAGTGTTGTCAGACATAATCACATAATTCATTTATCGTTATTCTCTTCGCCTGCATTAATAACTGTTGATTAATCAGCATTTCACTATTGCAGTTTTTCCGAGGCTTGGAAGGATGGCCAACGGACATTTGACCGACAGACTTTTAGCTGATGACATTTGACCGACAGACTTTTAGCTGATGACATTTGACCGACAGACTTTTAGCTGATGACATTTGACCGACAGACTTTTAGCTGATGACATTTGACCGACAGACCTTTAGCTGATGACATTTGACCGACGGATATTTTCCGAAGGCACTTAACTAACAAACATTCCGTCGACTAACAGACATGTAGCCGACGGCGTTTGACCGACGGGACATTTAGCCGGCAACACTTGACCGAGGGATGAATAACCAGGAACGTTTGACAGACGGATATTTAGCTGACGATATTCGACTGACAGGCATATTGCCGAGCGGGTATAATACATCTTTGTAAACAATCAAATTTCCGCTTTATTTTTGTTACTTATCTTTATGCTCTTAATTTTTTTTATTGTTTGTTTTTTACTTATCCTTTGTGACAACTTTATAAAACAAACAATAAAAAAACGAAAAGGGGATAACAGCACTGCATAAAAGGAAATTAAAATAATTGTACTTATGCGAAATGAGAGGATGAAGTTACTAAAATCTATACTTAGTAAAACAAGTGTAGTTTAAGATTAAAATGTTACTGAATGTTTAAAAACTGTTCTGAGGCCGTAAATAAAAGATAAAAAGGCCCATGGAAAGTAGACAAGAAAAAAACAACAGCAAAAGAGGCTCTTAAGAAATAAAAGAATATGAAAAATAACAACCAAAAAAACTGCCTTGCTTCTGTGATTAATTAACTGTCAGTTTGCTTTGCTTTTCCGCACTTTAATTTGCTCATTATTATTCCTGGTATAATTTACCTTGGAACACACCTGTCCCCTTGACGGCTCTCGGGTACAACTGAGGCGTGACCTGAAGTTGCTCACGAGGTCTAATTGAACCGCCCGTGCCCTCCCTCGCTCTCTCTCTCTCTCTCTCTCTCTCTCTCTCTCTCTCTCTCTCTCTCTCTCTCTCTCTCTCTCTCTCTCTCTCTCTCTCTCTCTCTCTCTCTCTCTCTCTCTCTCTCTCTCTCTCTCTCTCTCTCTCTCTCTCTCTCTCTCTCTCTCTCTCTCTCTCTCTCTATATATATATATATATATATATATATATATATATATATATATATATATATATATATATATGTGTGTGTGTGTGTGTGTGTATATATGTATATATATATATATGTATATATATATATATATATATATATATATATATATATATATATATATATATATCCATCCCCATTCCATCGCCCTCTATCTAGTCAACCAGTCTATCTAATCCCGCATACACATTTTTATCTCTATATCTATCAGTCTGTTTATATACTTGTCTATCAGCCAGTTTATCTATTTATCTATCAATCAATCTATCAACGCAAGTCTTCTTACATGTTTTTTTCTCCTTTCAATTTTTCCAATCTCTGTACTATTCCTGTTCCCAGCGCTGATTTTAACGTCGCTTTGACGATATTTTATGGCCGTTCTTTTGATGTTTCTGTTTGTATTCGTTTCCTTTATTCGTTTTTATGTGTTTTCTTTCTTTTTCTTTCTTTTTTTTCACTTCTCTTATCTTCTCTGTTTTTCGCTTTTTAACCTGACTATTGTTTTTGTGATGCGTCAACTTTTTTTTAAATATCGACTGACTTTCCTTCTTTTTCTTTTTCTTTTTTTTGAAGTTTTATTCTTGTGCTCAGCTAATATTAGTTTTGTGTAGTGTATATGAAAATGGAGAGAGAGAGGGGGGGGGGAGGGATAGGAAGGGTGGGTAAAAGGGAGAGAGAGGAGGGAAGAAGACAGAAAAAGAGAGACAGGATGAGAGACTGGCAGACAGACAGACAGAGACAGAAACAGACAGAATGACAAACAGACAAATAGAGAAGGAGAGAGAGAAAGAGAGAGCGGAGGGGAGGAAAGAAGAACAGAAGACGGCAAAATTAGAGAGAAAACAATGACATAGATGAATTACATTTTTACACTGCACATTACACATGATCACTCACAACCTTCATTATTTTTGTTTCGGTCATTCATGCATCATGCACTGTATTATTTATAGCTTGCCATGCATCACCATTTTCAGACTGCGCACCGATATACATTTAACTAATATCTGTGCTGATGGTATGGCTTGATAGGAGCGAGGAGGAGGGGGAATGGGGGAGGTAAAAGAGAGAGGGCGAAAAGAGGGACAGACAGACAGACAGACAGACAGACAGACAGACAGGCAGGCAGGCAAGCAAGCAACGAGTAGATAAATAGATGAACAAATTATCATGGATAAGATGTGAAGACATGCTGGAGAGAGGGGGGGAGAGAACAGAAACAATAAAAAAGAGAAAGAGAAAACACAGACAAACACACAGTTCTCCGCGACCTATGGACCCGGACGCAAGTCATACAGCGACACAAAGCGAACAGCCTTGGCGACATCAACAGTCACATTCTCGACGAAGGGAAATCTCCATCTAATTGGACCCGCTAAAACAAAAGCAACAAAGATGGCGGCCGCGTTTGGTTCCCTAGCGTCGGTCGTGTGAAGTTTCTGTTCAACACGTGAATGTTTGCTGAATAATAGTTTCATCTTGAATGATCAAACGAAAGGTTTGGTGCGTCAGAGGCGGAGGAGCTGTTCTCGAATCAAGGGATGCGAACAAGAACAGCCGTGTTTAATGGTGTTGTGTTAGATTGATTGGGAAACGCAAGCGGGTATAGAAAGACAATGATTAGGAAGATTATGGAGAAAAAATAAAAATGAGAAATGTGGAAAGGGAGGGAAAGAGAATGAGAGAAAAAGAGCCTCGACATCGGTTGGATAATGTGCGGTAATGTATGTTGAAATGTACGGTCCGGTTTTTGGTTTTCTGAAGATGTGATAACGTGGAGGTTGCTTGTGCGAGAGGCCCTGCTGGGTAGCGAGGCCAAGCGGCTTCATGATGTTAGAGGCTGGTGATGCCTACCTCTCAAGTCCAGTGCGAGTGGACCTACTGAATAGCACGCCACCCAAAGGGGAGCCTGGAGGATGACCCTCTGAAGTGGAGGAGGCCCGACTAGGCAACTAACGAGCGTGTGTATAGGGCAGGATTTGGGTTCAGGTCATGGGTGAAATTGGCGTGGCTTGTAAAGGGACACGGCTCGAACAGTGGCGATAGTTCGCTTGTGACTGGTCACTAGTTGCCAGCCCACAGCAGGCAGGGTATGATTGGCTAAACCTGCTAGTTGGACGGCACGACCTTGAAGGGGCCTTGGCCGGTCAGAGATAAGAGTGGTTAGGGAGATTATGGAGTAAAGAGTGAGAGTGGGAGGGGCGAGATCGAGATGAGTGAGAGAGAATAGGTGAAGGAGAAGGAGAAAGAGTAGATGAAAGGGGGAGAAAAAGAAAGAGAGAGAAAAAAAACGGCTAGACACTAAAAAATTAACAAAAACAGGCAGAAGGTAAAAAAACATTCACTTAGGGCGGTAAAATTCAACAAATAAACAGACTTGCACTCATTTTACTCTCAAAATCGCCTCACTGCTAAACCGCCATATTGAGAAAAGAATCGCCTTCATATTCTCTTTAGTCTGAAATGTTAGCGTCCCCCTTCAGGTCATGAGTCGGTAGAACATTCTCGAAATAAATCATTATGCCAAGGCCGGCGTGTCTGTGAGGCAATGTCTTTTATTTGTGGTTGATTCTCGTCTCTTGCTTTCTCTCTCTCTCTCTCTCTCTCTCTCTCTCTCTCTCTCTCTCTCTCTCTCTCTCTCTCTCTCTCTCTCTCTCTCTCTCTCTCTCTCTCTCTCTCTCTCATACACATTCCCGTATACACAGGCGAACACGCACATGCACACACCCCTCCCCCCACCCTCAATATACACACACACGTACACACGATATGTTAACGCAATAAGGGGTACCTGCCGTAATCTGCAGCGAGCGAGCCGGGAGCGTGACTGGCTACCTCGTAATTCCACCAAGTTAATTCGCTTCTGTCTCTGCAAATCACCTACAGCTTTTATTTCTCCCTACTTGTATTTCTCTCTTCTTTTTTCCTTTTTTCTCTCTCAGTGGTTTTTTGTTATTGGTTTTGTTTTTGTTTTTTCTCTTGTTTTGAGATTCTTTGTTTTTGTTTCGGTTTTCGTTGTTTTGTGTGTGTGTGTGTGTGTGTGTGTGTGTGTGTGTGTGTGTGTGTGTGTGTGTGTGTGTGTGTGTGTGTGTGCGTGTGTGCGTGTGTATATATCCCAAACGTTGATTTCCACAGCTAAGTTTCGTTAATTGCATCCTTAATCTGCAGATTGCATGCAGCATGGATAGCGGTTGGTGTTACCTTTGCAACCAATACTAGTTACCATTGATCTAATGACTATTCAGTTCACCTAAGCCATTTCGAGGTTTCAAGATTATTGTTAACCTTGCTTTTAATACTAGTAAATGATAGCTAAGTGCAATATTTCATTATGGCAAAATGAAATAAACTGGAGAAAGATTGTGACTGCAGTGAAGTTATAGTGATGATGATGAAGGTGAAAGTGATAGTAAAGATGGTATAATAATACTGAGAGTGATAATGATGATGAAGCTGATAATGATAAAGATGATGATCGCACTGCTGATAATGGATGTTGTAGGATCACTTTCATCAGCATAATCATTGTCACCATCATCATCATCACTGTTACCATTACAACAAACAAGTATCACCAAGGGAAACGAAAGTCCATGACGTCAAGGAAAGATTCGCAAACACAAGCTTTGCCTTATAAGGAAAACGTGACGGCACAGCAATCAGTTCGTCGATGTAAGCTTTGTTATTCCGTCCAATTAGAAACTCGCCAGAGGCCATGTGGCGCTGTGATAGGCTATGTGGTTAAGAAAGAGGCTTGGCAGACATGTTGCATTATATATTATGTTGCCAT
>NC_051427.1:29266085-29271085 GCF_015228065.2 Penaeus monodon | reverse complement strand
TATATATATATATATATATATATATATATATACGCCTCTATCTTTATCTCTTTTCAAGGTATGAACGCATTTAGATATGAAAGTCTTAGTCATTTTCACCACCATTACCGTTGTCACGTATTGAGCCATTGGGAATTTTATCATTCTATTCTCGTCTTCCATTTCATTCCACATTTATCAAGGATTATCAAGGATTGTCAAGGATTATCGGTTTCTCTCCGTGCTATCCAGTGTCCATTTTGAACGTTCTAGCGCTCGTGTCCCGTGTCCAGCCTACAGACATCGCTCCGCCGTGTTCGGTCATTAGGGACACCGCGTTCGAAATCTGTCTAGTCGAAGCCAATTAGTAGGTATGCAAGACGAATCACTGCCGTGGTTGGAATGGCTCGGGTGAAGGAGGGTGAGGGTGGAGGGGTTGTAGAGATGAGGGGATAGAAGAGGGGAGAGGTGGAGTAAGGGGAGGGAGTGAGAGAGTAGGGTGAGGGTGGAGGGACAAGGTAGGGTGAGGGGTGAGGTAAAGAGGATAGAGGGGTTGGGTGTGGGAGGCTGTAGGGAGGAGTAGGGTGCAGAGGAGTGGAATGACAGGTGAATAGGTGGGGAAGGAGGGGTGGAGCGAGAAGGACGATGGGGAGTATGGTTGGGGTATATAGTAAGATCGGCCAAAGTGGGGTTCGGAGAGCAACCTGGGGTGATAAGATGGGGAAAGTTCGAACAGACTCAACCACGTCGGAGGAGGAATTAGTTTCAGATACGAGAGGGGAGGTTGGAGTAAGAGTAGGAGGGAGAGGAGGAGGGGAAAGGGGAGGGTGGAGGGGTCATCATTCTCCAACGGCAGGTAGTCTGTCAGGATATAGACCGGAAAACCAAAGATGGCGTCCAGGTCACTTCGGAAAGTGACCGGGCGCAAGAGATGGATCGGCGAGCTGGTAAGATTATTGTGATGGCTGGGAGATTTCGCTCTTAAATCGCCGAGAGCTGTTATCACAAGAAGGAATGGGGGGAGGGGGGAGGGGGAGTTAGAAGGGAGTGGAGGGAGAAGTGGGGGATGGAGGGGGGAGAAGGTGGAGCAGGAAAGGGAATGGAGAAGGTAGAAGGATGGAGGAGGAATGGGGGAGGAAAGGGAAAAGGAAAAAGGGGGGGAAATGAGGCAGAGAACGAGGAAAGGGGGAGAGTGGAGACTGGGGATAATGGACGGGGAAGGGGGTGGGTGGGAAGAGGGAAAAAAAGCTAGAAAGAAGAGAAAGAGAAAATGTAAAAGGGAAGGTGGGAAGAGGAAGAGAAGTGGGGGAAAGGGAATACAAACGGTAGGAAAAGGTAGAAGGGGGAGGAAATAATGGAGATGAGAAAACACGAAGGAGGAAAGTGGGAAAAGAAAGAAGGAGAGAGGAGGAGGAATGGAGATGAGAAAACACGAAGGAGGAAAGTGGGAAGACGGGAAAGGAGAGACGAAAGAGGAGAGAAGGGAGAGTGACGATAGCGGAGAAAATAGAGGAGGGTTGAGAGAGAAGAGAAGGGAGAGAGGAAACGTGAGAAGAGGGAAGGGAGAGGGAGGCTGAGGAGAAAGGGTCATTAGGTACTGGATTAGCGCCACGAATATGTCTTCAGGGATAGTCTCGGATCTGTGCAAGAATTAGTCCAGCCTCGAGTAGGATTCGCCCAAGGATTTGCATAATGTGAGTACGTCGACGATTGTGCATGGGAAGGATTGGAACTTGTGCTCATAATGGCGTACTCTTTGGCGACGACGCACGTGTCTTATCAACTTAACTTGTACATTTTTCCCCTTTTTTTAGAAATAATAATTCCTGTGCACGTGAAATGTTCTGTACAGCATATTCATTTCAGCGTGTTTGCCTCTTTATTGCAGTTGTATAATTGCAAACCAGTGTACTATATACTAACTATGCTAAGTGTACCCAAACAAAGGTCTCTCGATTCTATTCATTTTGAGGCTCAAGTGCCGATGTATTCGTGTTGAAAACATGTGCCGGACGTGTTGTGTTCGCAATAATTAAAATGAGTCGTATCAAAAATAGATCATATTTGTATCTCTTTTTAATCATTTTGTGCTTCTACAGTTGTTAAAATTTATGGACATTGTAGTGTTGAAATGTAACTCTCTCATGGCTATGGTCATGGTTCTCATGGTCAATTTCATTTTGTATTCAGCCAATTATTTTTTCTCTCCAATTTAAAAGTTTTAAATAGGTGTGAATTATCTACTGCATATATATATACGTACACACACACACACACACACACACACACACACACACACACACACACACACACACACATACAGCACATTTATTTAAAGAGAGAAAATCAATCATTTCTCCAACAAGTGAGAGAGAGAGAGAGAGAGAGAGAGAGAGAGACAGAGAGAGAGAGAGAGAGAGAGAGGAAGAGAGAGACAGAGACAGACACAGAGGATCATGATACCAACGAGATGAAGAGAGAGAGAGAGAGAGCGAGAGAGTGAGAAAGAGCGAAAGACAGAGAGAGAGACTGGTCGCCGGCCCCCCACACAAGCGCCGGCATCGCAGGACATCTAAAAGGATCCTTCGCAAAATGTCTCAGAATAAATCCATCGGCAAGGAAGAGGCGCGGCTTTCGAGATTCCTCGGTGGTGATATTGCCAAACTTTTTAATTTCTGTCACGAGGCTCACTTTTTTTTTTCTTTCTTTCTTTTTCTTGTTCTTTTTTCTTTCTATCTATCTCTTGCTTTCTTTTGTGGGCGATTTAATTTGAATTTGAGTGATGGTAAGATTTTTTTTTTTTTTTTTTTTTTTTTTTTTTTTTGAGTGATGGTAAGATGATTCGTTTTTTGTTTAGTTGTTTTGTTTTGTTTTGTTTTTTTGGTTTTGGTTTTTGGTTTTTGGTTCAGGATACTAGGTCGGACATAGCAATAAAAAAATGTAAATACATATGGGCATAACATACACACACACTCATACACACACACACAAATTCTAAAAGGGTTAAAATTATTATAGTAATAATAAAAATTATGGTAATAATGATGACGATGATGATAATGGAAATAACAGTGATAATGATAATGATTGTGATAGTAATGATAATGAAAATTATAATAACAATAACAATGATAATAATAATAGTAATAATAATAATATTATAATTAATAATGATAATGATAAGTATAACCATAACGCTAATGATAATGAAATGAAAAAATAAAAATTGCAAATTCATATCATTAGTTCCACTCGGAAATGCATCCCCAGCCTCCCCAATCTTCTTATCTTTCTTTATCTCGTCAAAGTGGATGCTGCAAAATGCACTTACAGATATCTTATCGAGCATCATCTTCAAGTTTATCTCACTGCTGGTGTCTTTGTCACAAGGATAATAGAAATAAAAAAGGAAGAGATAACGATGATAAAAGATCATACAAAGATTGGTAGAAAGATATGGCAAAAATAAAGATTGAGATAAAAGATAATAATGATAAAAAAAAAAAAGCGAAGCGAAACAAGAAAAGATAAAAGAAAAGATGTTCAGAAATGTCAGGATGAAATCACAAGAAAAGGGAAAAAGAAAAGAAAAAAATCTCCGTTAAATACGCTTTCTTTACAAGACTCTCTCCTTTCTTGGAATAACTCTTGTAATTTATATAAGTTGAAGTCAGACTCACTTCGATAAAAGGAGAATTAACTAAGGCCTCTGTCCTTCTTGCCCTATTTCCTTCTTGGTTTTCTTTTTTCTCTCTCTTTATCGTTTTTTGTCTTTCTCTCTTTTTGCTTTTCTTTGTCTTTTTTACTTATCTTTTTTTTTTCTTTCTCTCCTTTTTGTCTTTTTTATTACCCTTTTTATTTTCTTTCTTTTTCCATTCTCTTTCTCTCTTTCTTTCTCGTATTCCATTTTTTTCTTTCTTTTCTCTTTGTTTTTTTTTTCTCTCTCTTACTTATTTTTTTTTTCTCTTTCTTTCCCATTTCCCTCTCTTCTCGTCATTTCTCTTTCTCCCCCTTTCTGTTTCCATCTTTTCTCCATCTTTCTCACTTCTCTCTTTTCTCTTTCTTTCTCACATTTCTCTTTATTCTTTTTCTCTTTTCTTGAAAGAGGAAAAATACAGAGAGGAATTATTATATAGAGAGATAGAGAAGAAAGAGGAAGCAGGAGAAGGAGAGGGAAAAGTAGATGAAAAAGATAGGAAAGAAGAAAGGAAGAAGAGAGACAGCAGAGAAGAAAAGTAAGAGACAGAGAAAAATCAAAAGAAAAACATGAAGATGAAAAAATAATTGATTCAAAAAAGGGTAAAAAGCAAGAAAATAAATGGATAACGAAGGGATGGACCACAGAGAATTGGAAAGAATAGGCATGGGGGGAAATAATGAACCACGCAAAATCATCATTACATTCAAGAAGAGTCTTTTTTTACGAAAGCCTGTTTTTATCCTTTTTAAGCCTTTTTTTCTTTACAGATCATTAATACAGTTGTATTTCTTCAAGTCCTTATTTTGCCCAGTTTGTACCTGTTTATTTTTATTTGTTTATTTTTTTTTCTGTTCGTCCTGGCTATTTTCGTTGATTTTTTTCTTCTTCATATCGTTTCTGTTTTTGTTTTTTTCCTGTTTTCTTTTCTGTCTCATTTTCTTTCTATCTCTCTCTCTATCTGTCTGTCTGTCTCTCTGTCTATCTATCTACCTTTTCTTTTCTTTTCTTTCTCCCATGTTACCATTTCCCTTCCTCTCTCGTTTTTTTTTTTCATCCCTTATCCTTTTTCAACCTTATTTCTATTTCTTTTCTTTATTATTAAATATTTTTCCCCTGTTGATCCCCCTTTTCCCCCGCCATCCGCTCGCCTCCACAGCAGCGGGTGTGTTGGGGTTTGATAACGACGTTGACCTTTTCCCCCACACTATAGCACGAGCCTCAGGGTAAGTGGGGAGGGAGGGAGGAGGGAGAGGATGGGAAGGAGGGAAGAGGGAGGGAGTGGGAAGAAGGGAAGAGGGAGGGGAGAAGGGAAAAGTATGGG
>NC_051427.1:29241085-29258585 GCF_015228065.2 Penaeus monodon | reverse complement strand
TATATATATATATATATATTATATATATATATATATATATATATATATATAGAGAGAGAGAGAGAGAGAGAGAGAGAGAGAGAGAGAGAGAGAGAGATGCAGAGAGACAGACAAAGAGAGAGAGAGAGAGACATGAAGAGAGACAGACAAAGAGAGAGAGGGAGGGAGAGAGAGAGAAGAAACAAAGGAGAAAACAATTGGGAGTACGTGTAACTAATGCAAGACTAAGAAAGCGCAACAGGATAGGGTCCTCGTGTTTCTCCTTCTTCTCTTTTTCTCTTCTCTTCCTCCTCCTTCTGTCCCTCTCCTCTACTCCTACATTCTACCTCCGCATCTTCTTTTTTTTTTGCCATTTCCCCCTCTTCCATTTCTTCATTCTTTTCTTACATCTGCTCCTTCGCTTTTTCTTTATGTACTTCTTCTTCTCTTCTTCTTCCTCCTCCTCTTCCTCCTCCTCCTCCTCCTCCTCCTCCTCCTCTCCTCCTCCTCCCTCCTCCTCCTCCTCCTCCTCCTCCTCCTCCTCCTCCCACCTCCCCCTACTCCTCCACCTCCTCCTCCCCCTCCACCTCCCCCTCCACCTCCTCCGCCCTCTATCCCTCCCCCTCTTCCTTCCCTTTTTCCTTCCCCCTCGTCCTCCTTTTCCTCCTCCTCTTCTTCTTCTTCTTCTTCTCCTCCTCCTCCCTATTCATCATTATTCCTCTACTTCTTCCTTCGCCCTGGTTGGAGGTGGTTGCAGTGAGCAAACAGAGGGACAGAGACAGAGGTGTGTTTGGCCAAATAGCGGAAATGGAAAAGGAAAACATTTGCAAAGGGGGAAGACGCGAATAATAGGGAAAGAGAAAGAGAGAGAGAGAACGAGAGAGAAAGAGAGAGAGAGAGAGAGAGAGAGAGAGAGAGAGAGAGAGAAAATGAGTGATCCGAGAGAGAAGAGAGAAAAAAGACGAAAAAATAAGATAGAAAAAAGAATCAAAGGAGGAAAAGGAGAGTAAGAATACATGTCCAAAGAAAAGAAAAGAAAAAATAACACAATAAAATCCAGAGAAAGAAGGAGAAAATCAAAAGCAGAAAAAGAGAGAGGGAGAGAATGACATTCAGTCACAGTCAGACGCAGAAACAGAGGAATAAAAAGAGAGAGAAAAACGTAGAATTGGGGAAGGAAACGACATGAGGGGAGACGTGTATTTGACGAGAGGGGATTTGCAAAGAATCAATTATTATTTCACCAACATTACATTTTTTAAATCCCCTTTGCTTATGCCCTTCTTACCCTACTCCTCTCCTCTCCCTTTCCCATCCCCATACCCGCAGCTCCTAAACCCCTCGTCCCTTCCCTCTTTTCCCCTTCCCTGCCTCCCCTCCCCCACACTCCTGTCTTCTTCGAACCCCCTCTTCACGTTTTCCCCCCCTATCACTCTTCCCCACTCTTCTCCCATACGCTCATACCCGCACCCTTAACTCCCCTTTTCCCCCTCTTCCCCCACACTTCCCTCCCCTTCCTACCTCCATAGCTTTAATCCCTTCTTCCCTTCATTCCCCTTCTCTTTCCCTCTCTCCCCCTCTTCTCCCTCACTTCCTTCCCCTTCCCACCCCCATACCCTATCCCTTGACTTCTTCCCTCCTCTCTCCCTCTCTTACCCTTCACTTCCCTCCCCTATACCCTCACCCTTAACCCCTTCATCCATCCCCTCCCTCTCTTTTCCCGCTCACCCCCCCCCCCCATACCCGTCCCTGTTGCCGTAAACGTTTTGATACGAGATAGTGGTATTAAACCTGAAATTTGATGTCTCCCGATGAAGACCACCGGTGTTGCAGCTCTCGGCTATAAATATGAAAGTGCAGGACGCTGGTATCGAGACTTCGGGGGAGGGGGGAGGGGGAGGGGGAGGGAGGGGAGGAAGGGGGGGAAGGGGAGAGTGGGATAAGAGAGCGGGTAGGGGCAAAGAGTGAAGCATGAATCCAAAATGAATGCGAAGTTGATGAAACGGTATAGATGCGCGCATACATATATACATGCGTAAACTTATGCTTACACACACACACACACACACACACACACACACACACACACACACACACACACACACACACACACACACACACACACACACACACACACACACACAAACACACACACACATACACACACACAGGGTGATAGTACCGGATATTAATTTTGCTGTTTACGTATCATCTCAGGAAAAATATTTTTCCTCAGTAGATTGAGATTTTGAAAGTGGTTGAAATGTGGATGTGCGCTTAGTACAATTTTCCAATATGCTTCGATATTTGCTTTGGTTTCACAATCTCTCTTTCTCTTTCTATCTCTCTCAATCTCACTCTCTATCTCAAAATCTCTCTCTCTCTCTCTCTCTCTCTCTCTCTCCTACTCTCTCTCTCCTACTCTCTCTCTCTCTCTGTCCTCTCTCTCTCTCTCTGTCCTCTCTCTCTCTCTCCTCTCTCTCTCTCTCTGTCCTCTCTCTCTCTCTCTGTCCTCTCTCTCTCTTTCTGTCCTCTCTCTCTCTCTCTGTCCTCTCTCTCTCTCTCTCCTCTCTCTCTCTCTCTCTCTCTCTCTCTCTCTCTCCTCTCTGTCCTCTCTCTCTCTCTCTCTCTCTCTCTCTCTCTCTCTCTCTCTCTTTCTTCCCTTGCTTTTCCCAAAGCTTTTTCGTGATTGACAGTCATGTATTTAAAGTATTTTATGATTTTTGGCCAGTGGTCATGTGATTTTCATTTGCATCAAGAATGAAAAAGTATATATCGAAATAAATTGCATGAAAAATAAAGTTTTCTAGAAATGAAAGGCAAGTTATAGTCTGGCAAATAAAAACGTAAATGGAGAGAGAGGGGGGAGATAGGAGAGAGAGGTATGAAAACACACACACACACACACACACACACACACACACACACATATATATATATATATATATATATATATATATATATATATATATATATATATATATATATATGTATATATATATATATATGTATATATATATATAAATGTGTGTGTGTGTGTGTGTGTTTATCTGTATATTGATATATATACATTTTATTTAATGTGTATATATAATACACACACACACGCACACGCACACATGCACGCACACGCACACATGCACGCACACGCACACAGGGCCCGTTGGAAGGGATTACAAGGTTCTCCCAGGCGATGCACGTCCCTTTGGGCGTCGGGCCAAACCGTGGAATTTTGGGTTCTCTTCATCTGAAAAATTGAGGATGTGACGAGACTGTTGAGAGACGACGACGTGGGTGGGGGAAGGGGGGGAGAGGGGAGAGGGGAAGGGAAGGTTGGGTGGGGGAGGGAGGAGGGGAGAGGGGAAAGGAAGGGTGGGGGAGGGAGGGGAGAGGGGAAGGGAAGGTTGGGTGTTTGAAGGGTGGGGGAGGGAGGAGGGGAGAGGGGAAAGGAAGGGTGGGGGAGGGAGTGCAAAGGGGAAGGGAAGGTTGGGTGTTGGAGAGAAGGGGAGTGTGGAGAGGGCGGATGAGGAGAGATAGGAAACTGGGTAGGGAATAGGAAGGAGGAAGGGAGCGGGCGGATAGAGGAGAGGGAGTAGATGGGAGGGGGCGGATAGAAGGAGAAAGAAAAAGAGGATATGAGGAGGATAGGGAGTGATGGGGAAGGGGGGGGAGGGGTTTTTACAGGTGTATCGAGTGATAGGGGAAGAAGAAGCAGGTGGGCTTTAAGTGGGGGATGTTGGAGGGAGGGAAAGTGATGGGGAATGGGGAGGTGGGAGGGGAGGGTGTATTGGAAACGTAAGGGGAGGTAGGGATGGGGGAGGTGGATGGGGGGGGGGGTTGAAAGAAGAGGAAAGTAGCAAGAGAGAAGAAAATACGATTATTAAAGGGAAGACATCTGAGAGAGACAGAAACAGAAGAGAGATAATGATAATTCACGGAAATGATAAGAAAAGTGATAACAATAAATACATATGTATATCAAAATTATTTTACTATATATATAGCTGATTACAATTTCAATTATTGTACGATAATTATTGCATGAATAATACACAGAATGAGGATTGGAAGGGCGATTATACACTGAACACGATAGATTACCGATTTGTATTATTAACGAGTATGACCAATTTCCGGAATAAAGTGGGAAAAGAGATAATGGCGGTTATTGCGCAACGCGATGCTAATTTATTTTGTTACGTTGTTTCTTCGGGTTATATTTCTTCCTGTCTTTTGTTCTTCTCTCTATTCTTTTACGTTCATATTATTCATGGCTATCTGAATCTGTCTGTCTATCTGTCTGCCTTTGTGTGTCTGCTTTTTTATATATCTTTCTATCTTTCTAACTACTATTTATCTGTGTGTCTATCTATGCACACCTCTCTCCCTCCTTCACTTCCTCCTTTCTTCTCTTCCTTCCTTCGTTCCGCCCTCCTTACCTCTCCCTTCCTCCTCCCTCCGCTCATTTCTTCCCTTTTCCTTCCATCTTCTCCTGAACTCTCTCACTTCTACAATTCTTTATCTCCCATCCCTTATCCCCACTCTATCTCTTTCCTCTATGACCCTCATTTCTTCCTCCATCCCCTCCTCCCCTTCCTTCCCTCCTTTCCTGCCTCATTCTCCCCTCCTCCTCCTTCCTTTCCTTCCTCCTCCCCTTCCCCTCCTCCTCCTTCCTTTCCTTCCTCCTCCCCTTCCCCTCCTCCTCCTTCCTTTCCTTCCTCCTCCCCTTCCCCTCCTCCTCCTTCCTTTCCTTCCTCCTCCCCTTCCTCTCTTACCCAATCACCTAAGCAATGAACGGAATCTAGCGAGCGTAACTTGCTGCTGACTTCCCCATACAGCACTTAAGTTATAACAAGAGCGAAGTTACAGTCAGCCGTTGGAAGCTGACGCGCGGAGCCGTAGCTGTGAACCTCATGTTCATAAGCCTGATTGCACTGACTGCCTTTGTTGAACTTTAGAGCCTTAGTGAACACGTCGACGAACAGAGTAGAAGGGAGGAAGTGTTTGCGGGGAAGTATGAGCACTGGCCATGGATATGCGCGTGTGTGTGCGTGGAAGGGGATTATTTGTGTGTGTGTGTGTGGGGGGGGGGGGGGTGCGTATGTGTGTGTGTGTGGGGGGGGGGGGGTGTCTGTGTGTACGTGTGTTTATATGGAGGGGTGTAGGTGTGTGTATAGGGGGGTATGTCTTTCGGTGATATATATGCGTTTTCTTCGTCTTTTCCTCCACCTCATTATTCTTCTATGTCTCCTACTGCTTCTTCTTCTTATACTACTGTTCTTGTTCTTTTTCTTTTTCTTCTTTTTTCTTTGAACATACACACATATACCGATAAAAACATACAGATGTACTTTACATACATCCAGTGCTTATACATACGAAACACATACTCACACAGACACACAGATATCCACGGGGATATATATATACAAAAAACACGTTCGTATACGCTCCTAATGAGGAACACAGCAACAATGTCTTCTGCCTGCCAATAAGCACAAAGCAACGAAGAAAGAAGGTACAGACGCACGCACGCACACACAGCCACTCGCATGCAAAGAACCGAGGCATTCGAGCCCGAGGAATAAAGGGGGGAGGGAGGGAGGAAGAGTACGGGAAGAGGGAAGGAGGAGGAGGAAGGAAGGAAGGGAGTGAGAGGAGGGAGAGAGGAAGTGTAGGGGGAAGAGAGAAGGAGGGTGAGGATAGAGGAAAGGAGGGTGAGAGGGAGAGTTGGAGAAAAACAGACATTCAGACAGACAGAATGAGAAACAAAAGAAGACAGCGGAGAAAGATGCAACTCTCAGAATGTCTTGAAGATTCATTTTAAAATCGATACTTCCCTCGCACATTAGAGATATTCCCGCAAGACTTTTTGGAACCCATTGATGAGAAATTAAAATGCAAGGATGACCCTATTCAAAAAATTCCCCGGAGCCATTACAGTCCACAATTAAAACGTCCCTTAACGATGTGCCTCGGTTCGTGGGAGTGTCGACCTTATAGAATCACGAGACAGGTTGAATTTAGCTTGCGATTCGCTCTGGGGGTTAGGCCTTTCTTCTGATTCGGGGGGAGGCCTCGAGGGGAGGGGGGGAAAGAGGAAGGGGAGTGAGGTAGGAAGGGAGGGGGTGAGAGAGGAGAGGAGGGGGGGATGTGAGCTCACGCTTTGCTCGTAAGGGAGACTCGTCGATGTGCAATAATCGGAGAAAAATTGTACAGGCTTAATCTTTTATAGGAAATCTGTAAACCCACATCGTCTCCTCCGTGATTCTCGGGGGAAAAAATACGTACAGGGAAGTAATAGCTAAATTAGGTGTTTCTCCTTTTGCTTTAGAAGGAAAAAATGAGGGAAAAATACATGTCGGAATTAACACTTTGAAAAAAGATAGAAAGAGATAGAAAACGGAATTTTGAAAAATGTCGAAGGGCTGTTTTAAAAGGTATCGATTTTTTTTTTTTTTTAGTTTTGTTGTCAGTGATGAGCGTTCAGTTTGTTAATTGTGTTCTGTTTTCGTTCAGTGTGCAAATACTGTGATTGATTAGGCTAATTACGGAGTGCTATTCTCACAGCCATGACGTAGAATCATGACAGACGCATCAGAATTACATTATATTTTCAGGTATAGAAGTATACCTCACATGTCAATTCCAGTTTGACCGTAAACATACAGAAGTCATTTGCACAAATATGTAAATTCCTTTTCGAATATTTCATTTCAAAATAGACGATAAAAACAGATCAACAGAATCGAGTATCATCAAACCCAGACTTAAAAGACGTTTCAGCCCCTTTTATTTGCTCTTAATTCCTATGCCGATTAAAGCTCTCGTTTTGTTATCTCCCTTGCAGTTGCCATTTATTTTTTTATTTAATGTTCTCTCTTTTGTTTTTCTTTTTCTTTTCTTTACTTTTTTTTCTCTCCTGATTTTTTTTCTTTATTTTTTCCTTTTCCTTTTTGTATTTCCCCCCCCCCCCCCCATTTTATCTCGTGAGCACTGAATGCATCTGGAGATCTGCGGAAGGGAGTGGGAAGGGAGGGAGGGAAGGGGAAAAGAAGGGAGAGGGGAGGGTAAAAAGGGGAGGTGAAGGTAGAGGGAATGGTATAGAGAAACTGAGGCGAGATGGGAAGGGAAGGGAATAAGGAATAAGGGAGAGAAGGAAAAAAGGAGGAGAGGAAGTGAGGAGGAAGAGGATAAGGAGAGGTGGGAGGGAAGAGGACAGGGGGAAGAGAAGTGAAGAGGAAGAAGAAAAAAAGAAAGAAGAAGAAGAGGGACGACAGAGGACGTGATGAGACTGTGTAGTGAACTGGAATAAGTAAGGGAAGAAAAGAGAAAAGACAAAGAATGAGAGAGAGAATAGAAGAAGGAAAGGCGAAAGGGAGAAGGAGAGAAGAATCATAATCATAGTCAAAACATTTATCTTGCCTTAAAATAGTAATTATAGTTAGATAAAAAAATACATATATTAATACACAGCTGGCCCCTCCTGGAATACAACTGCCTAAGAAAGCCCTCGTATATAGATCGTATTAATGCAGTAACGAAAGAATAGTATGGAAAAATAGATCTAGATGACATCATGCTAAGAGTAAATAAAGGAAAAGAGGATAAGAGGCGATAAGAGGGAAGATTTTATTTCCTTCCATTTATCTCGTTTTAGCCTTTTAAAATATTTCGTCAAAGTCGCTATGTTTTGCATTTATTTTTTTTTTAGGTTATTTCCTCCCTTCTTTCTTCTTCCCTTTCTCTTTCCTCCCCTCTTTCCTCTCTCTTTTCCCTTCCCCTCCCTTGCTTCCCATCCACTTCCTTCTCCCTCTTTCCCTTACTCCCCCTTCCTCTGTAGAGCAACAGATGAAAAATAAAACATGGAAATAAAAAAAATAAATAAAAAAGTATATAAAAAATCATTTCAAAGGAACACCGAAAAGACACACGAACTGAAAACCAGACGAAGAGGAATAACAGAGAGAAAACCAAACAAAAAGAAACAAACAAAAAAACAAGTATTTGGTGCCACCCAGAATGACACTCTGAAATTGCTGGACAAATCCTTTTTATGTTTGTTTAACTCAGCGTAAGTCACTGTTTGGAGGAGGGGAGAAGGGGGGGGCGAATGGGGAGAGAGAGAGAGTGAAAGGAAAAGGGGGATATATAGGAAGAGAAGGAGAGGGAGGAGGTGAATGGGGGAAAGGGAGGCTAAAAGAAAGGAGGGGCATAAAGACAGGAGGAGGGAGGAATGATGAGACATTGAGGGAGAAACGAAAGAGAGGGAGGGGGCGGGGTGAAGGGTATAAAGGGAATGAGGGAGAGTGAATGGAAGAAGGGAGAGAAGGAGGAGGGAGGGGAAAAGAGGGGCATAGAGGGGAGAGATGAAAAGGGAAGGAAAGAGGGCATGGAGAGAGAGAGAGAAGGTAGAGCGAAGAGGAAGCATATAGGGAGAAGGGATGGGGAGGGGAAAGAAGGAAAAGTTGGGGGGGGGAAGGAGAAGGAAGAGGTTAAGGAGGAAATACACTGATATAAAGAAGAAGGGTTAAGGGAAAGAGAAAAGAGGGAGGTAGGGAGAATGAAGGAGGCGGGGACATGGACCGAACCATGAAAAGGGGAGGGGGAAGAACACGAAGGGAGAGAGAAAGACTGAAGAAGGAGAAGGCACAGACGGAGAGAGGAAGACAAAGCACATAGGGAGAGGGAGAGTGAAGAATTAGAATGCACGGAGGGAGAGACGAATGGGGCAGAGTACGCAGGACGCGAGGAAGTGGGAATGAGGAAGAGCACGTAGAGAGAGGAAGAGTGAAGGAAGGGAAGTCACGGAGGGAGAGAGGAAGGAGGAAGAGGGGAGGAAGGAGAATTTTCAGCTCGATCCCCAAAACTATCTCTAAATCGATAGCAGCTAATGGGACAGGAGTTTGGATATGGTGATTGTATGTTCATGTTGTAAGTGTAGTTACGTTCACTTGTTCAGTTTCCCCTCTTTTATTATTTGTTTTGTCGCTCTCTTTCTTTCTCTTATCTTTATCCTTATCCCCTCATTCTCGCTCTCTCTCTCTCTTTTGTTCTCTCTCTCTCTCTCTCTCTCTCTCTCTCTCTCTCTCTCTCTCTCTCTCTCTCTCTCTCTCTCTCTCTCTCTCTCTCTCTCTCTCTCTCTCTCTCTCTCTCTCTCTCTCTGCCCCGCTCCCGATCAAAGACTAACTAGCGATCTACCTTAGACGACATTCCAATTAATCTCTGACTCCCCCGACTCCCGTCCACCTCCCCATCCCTTTCCCACCCTCACCCATCCTTCCCTCCACCCCCCCCCCTATGATTACTTCCCGGTTCGCCAACCCTCCCCTCCCCTCCCCAGTGCCTTTGCGTCAACTCTCCAGTACCCTCCCTCCTATGCAACATCCCATCTCCCTCCTATGCAACATCTCCCCTCTTCCTATGCAACTCGCCCCTATATCCTATGCAACATCCCCGCTCCCTCCTGTTCAACACCCCCCCTCCCTCCCTCATTATTCCCATCCTGGCTCATTTACCCTTTCCCCTCCCCTCCCCTCCCTCCACCCCTCGGACCCCTATAACCTACCTATCCCCTCCCCCTCCCCCACTCCCCCCACCTCAGTCACCGTTGATCTGCAACAACATCCTAATCCGAAATGCCACTGTTTTCTGCCACGTCTCGGTTTTCGATCCCAAATGCTACTAGAAACCGAGGGATTAGAACGTGTATATTGTGTGTGTGTGTGTGTGTGTGTGTGTGTGTGTGTGTGTGTGTGTGTGTGTGTGTGTGTGTGTGTGAATTTCTTACTGATTTCAATATTTTCATGAGAATCAAATACCGGTGTCTAAATAGAAAGATAGTTAGAGAAATACAATATAACTGAGAGACGATTACTGAGGTAGCTAAATAGATTTTTTTTTTATCTATTAAAGAATACACAGAAAATTCTGATATACTGAACGAATAATTTTACTGTAGTGCTTTTGTCTTTATATTTTATGTTCAGTCGCTCTATCATTCCATATTCTCTCTCTCTCTCTCTCTCTCTCTCTCTCTCTCTCTCTCTCTCTCTCTCTCTCTCTCTCTCTCTCTCTCTCTCTCTCTCTCTCTCTCTCTCCTCTCCTCTCTCCCATGAACTGCTAGACCACTTCCCCCTCCCCCCACCCTTCCGCAGTCGCACTGAATGAGAATAATTATTACAATTATAATCTACGAAGCTTTTAGTGTGTACAAGTTACGAGACAGCGATGCACGGGGAATTCCCTGGGTTTTCTGGCCGCGTATGAGTGAGAGGGAAAGAGGGGAAGGGAAAGAGAGAGATGGGAGAAAGATACTGAGCGGAAGAGATAGAGAAAGGGGCACGAAGGGAGGGAGGGAGGGAAAGACGAAGAGATAGAAAGAGAAAGAGAGAGAGAGAGAGAGAGAGAGAGAGAGAGAGAGAGAGAGAGAGAGAGAGAGAGTGAGAGTGAATATATACGTACATACATACTTTTTACAAACGAGTGTGCGTGCGTGCGTGTCAAGGCATGACTTTCATGCGCATTCATAAAGTGCTCCGAGAGAATTAATGAGCCGGCAAGCCAATTTGATCGGCCTGCCTTTCCAGAAGGCTTCCAGGGGCAAAGAAAACGACTCTCCATTATGAGGGAATGGCGATCGATTTCATTGGTTAATCGCCCGGTTATTAAGAGCCTCGAGGCAATTAATCTCAGGCGCGATATATAATGATAATGCAAACACTTGAGGGGAGAATGGCACGTGCCTGAGAGTGGCTGTTTTGGTGGCACGGAATTTTGCTGCGTTTGTTGTTGTTGTTGTTACTGTTCTTGTTTTTTTATGGGGAAGTCGGTTATTTATATGGGTTTGTTGGGGGAGGAAATATGGATGCAAATATGCAGGGGGGAGGGAATTAATGACATGGTAGAAACAGGAAAGGGGTAAATAATAAATTATAAACTTGTCGGTCATGACTTCCTTGTACCTTCACCCTCTATCAATAACTGTAACCTTTTAATGCCACTTAATTGCCCAACTGTAAACATTGTCTGATATTATGACCCGCCAGTCAAAACATCCGTTGTTTGCCCATTATTGTAGAAAGGATTTGAACGATTTCGCTGCAAATGGAGGAATAGATTAGTTCCCCTCTCGTGTCTCTTTCTCATTTTCGTCTCTTCTCCGTTTTTGCTGTTCCTTTTTCGTCATTTCTCTTTCTTCTGCCTCCTTCGTTTGATTTCTCTTTACTTTTTTTCTCTATGTCCTCTTTTTTATCTTGTTTCTTATTTCATGCCACTTTTCACTATTCCAATTCTTTCATTCTTTCTTTTTTCTTTCACTTTTTTCCATCAATCGCTTCTCATTTCCTTTATATTCTATTTTTCCCTCTCCCCGTTCCACCATTTACTCCGTTCCTCCCCTTTCTTCAATTTCCCTATTCCCTCTATTCTCATTCGTTCTCTTGTCCTTCTTACTCCCTCTTTCTTACTTCTTCCTTTCTTTCCCTTCCTTCCGCCTACTTTTTTTCTTTTGTTTCCTTTCTTCCTTCATTCCTCTCCTATCCACTATCCCACTCTTTTTACCGTTGCCTCCTCCTCCTCCTCCTCCTCCTCCTCCTCTTCCTCTCCTCCTCTCCTCTCTCTCCTCCTCTCCTCCTCTCCTCTCTCCTCTTCCTCTTCCTTCCTCCTCCTCCCTCCTCCTCCTCCTCTTCCTCTTCCTCTTCCTCTTCCCTTCCTTCTCCTCCCTTTCCTCCTCTCTCCTCCTCTCCTCCTCCTCCTCCTCCTCCTCCTCCTCCTCCTCCTCCTCCTCCTCCTCCTCCTCCTCCTCCTCCTCCTCCTCCTCCTCCTCCTCCTTCGCTTTTCTTTCCCTCTTCCCCTTCCCTTTCTATTTCTCCCCTTTTCCCCATCATCATCATCCCCATCCCGAGCCACCATTCTCCTCCACAGTATCCGTATTCCCGTCTTTCTAATCACTCTTTCATCTCTTTTTGCCCTTTACCCTTCGTTCTCATTCCCCTCTCCGCTCTCTACTTCCCCTCTCCCTCCCACCTATCCTCGTCCACTGTCTCCCCTTTTCTACCTTCCACTTTTCTTCTCTTTCCCCTTTTCTCACCCTATCCGTTCCCCTATCACTCTATCCTTCTCCATTTCCCTCTCCATATCCTCCTTCATATGTCCCCCTATCCTTCTCCATTTCCCTCCCCTTATCCTTTCTCATTTCCCTCCCTCTATCCTCCTCCATTTCCCTCCCCCAATCCCATTCCATCCCATCCCCCTATCCCCTTACCATCCCCACAACCCCATCCCATTCCCTCCCCCTCTCCCTCCCCCTTCCCCCTTCCCCCCCACCCCCCTCTCCCTCCCCCTTCCCCCTTCCCCCTTCCGTAGCACTTCCGACAATCGTCACTTGAGAGGCAACGAACGCGTAGCTTTCTCGGAGCGTTGAAACTGTCGAATAACTGTCGAATTTGAGTTGCGACAGCCCAACGGGAGTCGAGGGTGACGTACCGCCTCTCGTTTGGATTAAACAGACGATGTGTAAAGAGAGTCGTAAACACGTTGAGTGCGTGTTTGAGTTGCGTTACATAACTCGTGTTTTAGAACTGGAGCACATTTTCACTTTTTTTTTTATTTGGGGGGGGCTCTTTTGTTTAGTTCTTGTACTTTCCTTTTCTTTTTTTTACTCTGTCTCTCTTTTTGCCTTGTTCTCCTTCTGTCTGTTCTCTCTCTCTCTCTCTCTCTCTCTCTCTCTCTCTCTCTCTCTCTCTCTCTCTCTCTCTCTCTCTCTCTCTCTCTCTCTCTCTCTCTCTCTCTTTCCTCTCTGTCGCAAATTGCAGTCAAGCGAACAGGAAGCGTGGAGAACGTCAGTTCGTTTCTATGTGTGTATGAAAAAGAGAGGGAAAGAGAGAGAGAGAGAGAGAGAGAGAGAGAGAGAGAGAGAGAGAGAGCAGGGTAGAGGAGAGATGTGTGATTAGGTTTGTGTGTGTGTGTGAGCATGTGCGTATTTGCATAAAGTTTATATAAACCTCCAACTCGTATTTTCTATTCATCTCTCTATACTGTGCTGGAAAGTACATGTACGTGCAAGGACCTGATTACGCACACGCCTAAGTACGGAATCCTCTGTGTAATTCCCTCTTTGTTTACACGAGAGGAGGCTTGCATGTGCGTCCGTGTTTGCACACGCGTGGATCAAAGCACGGATTTTCTTTTAGTCCCCCTCCCCTTCTTCCTTGCAATTATTCCCACCCGAGTAAATCCCACTCACTCCCTCTCCTCTGTCGGGATTTCAGCGACTCTTTTGTGGAAAAATCACCCTGATTAAATCCGCAAAATAGAGTCTGTGTTGCATTTGCACTCGGTGATATCACAGACTTAACATACGCTGAGTTTCCTTTCTCCCGTGCTCGTCGATCAAAGGCCGTGCGGAGGCGCGATACAGATAAAGCCGGTTCATATTTCGTCTGTCAGATCCCGTTTTCTGTGAATATTGCGTAAGGGGGGAAACGGGCGCGGAGGGGAGGGGGTGAGGGGGGATTTATCTATTTGGCGGGAGTATCAGCTTTTGCGTTGGTTATTTTTGCGTTTATTTGTTAATGTGTTTTTTTTCGGTTTTTTGTTTAAGATAGGTTATGCCTTTGCTTTTATTGTCTTATAATATAATCATTTCCTTAACCTTATATCTTAACTCTAAAGTACGATAAGGTTCGTAGATCTATTTCCACACGATATAAAAAAAAAATCGTAATTTTACCCTCTATTCACCATCAAAATTATGACACTCTCCCTGAAAAAAGACAAAAAAAATCAGGGTACTCCGAGTGTGAAATTCCCGCATCCGCTGTGAAGGCATTCCAGCCCTTAACGAGCGAGCCATAAAGCCGAAAATCCTTAAACTCTTAAATTCCTAAATCCCTCTCAACATCACATCTCTCTCGCTAGTACGTCATTCCTCCACATTATTTCATCCCTCATAAAGAAAGCTAAAGGGACCTTAACTCCATATAAATAGATTAGCAACTTCTTAACTCCCCCATTCGCTCTTCAAAATTACCTTTAGTCGAAACTTCGTAGCGAAGGCAATGGAGCATTATCTTCCCTTCAGCTCTTGAGGCGGGGCTGTCACTTTGATTATTTTTCTCGGTTCCCTTCAGAAGGTTTGTTCTTGCTGCCGTTGTTGTTGTCGTGGTTGTTGTTGTCGTTGTTGTTGTCGTGGTTCTTGTCGTTTTTTTTGTTGTTATCGTTGTTGTTGTCGTTGTTGTTGTTGCTGTTGTACCTTTAAGTTTGTCATAATTTTCCTTTCTCTCACGTAACCTCATTCGTAATATTTTATGTTCCATTTTCGTATTTCATTTATCTTCATTTCCATATGCTTTTCGCCTCTTTCCCATTTCCCCTTCTCCCTGCTTTCTCACATTTTTTCGTGTCTTGATTCTTCTTTTCTTTCAATTTTCTGCGTTTCCTTTTATCTGGTATTTTCCTTATTGCATTCCTTTTTCCCTCTTCACGTCCCCTCATATTTTTCTCTCATCATGCAACCTCTCCCCTTCTCGTATAATTTCCTATTTTTCTTTTATCTTTACCTTTCTCTAGTCTCTGTCCAATCCATTTTTCATCCCACTTTCCTCCTTCTCCTTCCTTTTCTTCTTCTTCTTCTTCTTCTTCTTCTTCTTCTTCTTCTTCTTCTTCTTCTTCTTCTTCTTCTTCTTCTTCTTCTTCCTCTCTCCTCTTCCTTCTCTCTTCCTTCCTCTCTTCCTTCTCCTCCTCCTCCTCTCTTCCTCCCTCCTCCTCCTCCTCCTCCTCCTCCTCCTCCTCCTCCTCCTCCTCCTCCTCCTCCTCCTCCTCCTCCTCCTCCTCCTCCTCCTCCTCCCTCCTCCTCTCCTCCTCCTCCTCCTCCTCCTTCTCATCCTCACCCTCATCCTCATCCTCCCCCTCTTCTTCCTCCTCCTTCTCGTCCAATAAAAAATGAAATATAATATATACTGTCACAATGTTATATATATTCACAACGGCCGGTTAAAATTGGGCAACAAGTTTCCTGTTAATTATAACAATAATTAACTTTTCATGCGCTGATCACACACGAGTTACGGAGTGAGCGTAACAGCGGCAATTATTTTGTAACAACGCATCTAACTTTAGAAATTCGCCGCTCGTGTTGGCGAAGTGGGCAGTGAGGGGGGTGAGTGGGAGGTCAGACGTGTCTTGGTTAATCTTAGGCTTCCCTGATTACTTGCTCACTTCTGTGTACATCAATATCTAAGTGTTTATGTATATGCAGCATACGCACGCACACGCGTACACATCTCTCTATCTATATCTTTTTCTTACTCTCCCCCCCTCTCTCTCTCTCTCTGCCTGTCTGACTCTCTCTCTCTCTCTCTCTCTCTTCTCTCTCTCTCTCTCTCTCTCTCTCTCTCTCTCTCTCTCTCTCTCTCTCTCTCTCTCTCTCTCTCTCTCTCTCTCTCTCTCTCTCTCTCTCTCAGCCCCAAACACGCCATTAATCAGGCAGAGGGCCGTCGCGACGCAACACCCTCGTTGTCAAAATGTGATCCTCTTCCTCCTCTGTGATTACAAACTCAGCATCTTCACCACTGCGTGAAATTATCAGATGCATCTTTATATATTTTGTTGTTATGTTCGCATTTCCTTTTATCTCCCCTTCTCCTAACTTTTACCTCCTTCTTTTTACTTTCCTTCCTCTTCCTCTGTTCCCCTCCCTCTCTTTGTACCTTCCTCTTCCCTTTCCACCTCCCATCCCCCTCCTCCTTTCCCTCTCCCATCCCCCTCCCTCCCTATGCTCCCCTCCACCTTTCCTTCCCCCCTTCCGCTCCTCCCTCCACCTCTCTCCGACTCCCCTATCTCTCCCTCCTAACCCTTCCTCCTCCCCCCCCCCCCCTCTACCCCCATTCCCCTCATTTTCCCTTCCCCTCCCCCTCCCCTTCCTCCTCACCTCTCTTCGACCCTTCCCCTATTTTCCTTCTCCCTTCTCCCTCCTTACCACCATTCCCCATCATATTCACGCGAATACCCCCTCACCACAATCCCACCCTTCAATCTGCAACACCCCTTATTTTTCCTTCTCCCTTTTGAGAATTTAAGAAATTAATAGAGAAGTTGGACGCGAAAATAAGCCAGAAAGAATAGGAAGTCATTCTTGCAAGACATCCTGTGGGTTTGCAGTTGTTCGTGTGCAAAGTTAACGTGTTATTGGCTCTGACGTAACTAACCTTTTTGTGAGAGAATGAAAGAGAGAGAGCGAGGAAGGGAGGAAGGAGAGAAAGTGAGGGGGAAAGGAAGGAGAGGAGGAATAAGAAGGACAGTGAGTGAGAGAGGGAGGGAAGGGGGAATGAGAGAGAGAAGAGGAAGAGAAGGAGAGAGAGAGAGAGAGAGAGAGAGAGAGAGAGAGAGAGAGAGAGAGAGAGACAGCGACAGAGACACACAAAGAGAGAGAGAGAGAGAGAGAAGGAAGGATGGAGGGTAAAGAAGAAAAAGCTGACAAGCTGTTAATAACAAAGACAAAAAAAAATAGAAAAATAAAATTATGCAGACTAATGGAAGAAAAGGAGAAAAATGAAGAACAGAGAGAAAGGGAAAGCAAGAAAGGTTGTAAAGGACGAGAAAGGTAACATAAAAATAATGAAGATAAACGAAATTATTGTTTACAGAGGATAGAGAAGAGACAAAATGACAATAAAGATGTGAGGAAGAATTGGTGATAAATAAGGAAAGGGAGGAGACTGCGAACATACAAAGAAAGGAGATAAAAGGGGGTAGAATATGAATAAAGACAGGAGGAAATGACACAAGTATGGGTGGATTGGTATTAAAGAAGAAAAGGAAAGGAAAGCTGAATAATAATATGATAAGAAAGAAACAGAAAAGGAATAAAAAAGAGGAGGGAGGATAAGAGGGAAATATGACCTTAGTGATGAACAGGAAGAACCAAAAGAAAAAAGGATAGATGACGAACCTTTATGAATGTTCGAAGAGAGAAAAAACGAAAAAGAAAATATTCAACATTTAAGTTGTTAGATTTAGAGTCAATCAAAGATATTTATATTCCAGATGAAGGAGATAGAGAAAAGTAATATAGTATATGCATAAAATAGTATGAAATGTGAAATAAAGAACATTGCATTGATATTGAACAAAAAATGTCAGAGGAAGAGAAACTGACCTCCGGAAAGGTCACGTTTTAACCTTTGTTTTCTTTTCCATTTCAACTTTAGTTTTAAAATCTTTCTTTAAAGCCTATTCTGATCGTCAAACACACGTCAGTCGTCACCACCAGGAGCGCATATACATACCTTTTTTAATATTTTTCATTTCTATCTCGGTGTACGCCAGGTAACGCTGACGTCATAGATACCACAGAGGTCACGGGTCAAAGGTTATAGGTCATTGATATCAGTATGAAATTATCAAAAAATAGTTTTAGTGTTCATATAAAGGCACTTTTTGTATAATCGAGTTTTTTACGGTAGCTTAGTGTTTGCATAGTTTCCAAAAAAGGGTCAGGCGATGAGGTCACATCCTGATT
>NC_051427.1:29226085-29233585 GCF_015228065.2 Penaeus monodon | reverse complement strand
GGTCACCTCTTCCCCTCTCCCCCTCCCTACTTCCCTCCGCTACCTCCTCATTCGTCTGTTTTTCCCCTCTCTTCTTCTTCCTCCTCCTCCTTCCTTCTCCCCAGCTCCTCATCTCTCCTATCCTGCTCTATCCTGGTCCCCCTTTTCATTTCCTCCCTTCAACACTTCTCTCGCTTCTACCCTTTTCCCTGTTCTTCCTCCTCATTCCTACCCTTCTCTCCCTCGTCCCTCCTGTCCCGCTCCCTCTCCACCCCTCTCCCCCTCCTCCCTCCTCTCTCTCTCCTCTCTCTCTCCTCCCTTCTCCCCTCTCACCCTCTCCCTCTCCCCCTCCCCCCGCCGCCCTTCCCCTCCCCCGACAAAGGACTGAATGAAAAGGGTCCCCTAAGATAAGTGTTTGTGGCAAGAGCTTGTGAACGAGGGGAAGCGCCGGCGGTTGTCGTTGGGGTTGTGGGTGCCGTGCCAGTTGTGGAGCCAATAAGTTTCAATCATACCCACCAGAGGCCACTGTGGAAGGGAAGGTGGGGGAGAGGGAGGGGGAGAGAGGAAAGAGGGGGGAAAGGAAGAATGGGAAGGGGCAGGGGTATGAGGAGAGGGGAATGAAGGCAGGAAGGAGAGGGAGAAGAAGGAGAGGAAGGGGAAGCGAGGAGATAGGGAAAAGTGGGGGCAAGGAAGGGAGATTGGAGGAGGGAGAAGATAGGCTAGGTAAAGAAAGAGAGCAAAGAGGGGATATTGGGGAAGGGGAGAGAGAAAGAGGGGGGGGGATGTCACCCGGAATGGGAATGCCACGCAACGTAAAAGATGGGAGGGTCTGGTGGAGTGCGAATAAGTCACAGGACATACGACTGTTTTATAAGAGGATTTAAAGCGTACTGAAAGTGGGAGTGCGAATAAGAAACGCTGTCAGGTCTGTGCCATGAGGGTATAGAAGCCTTACTTAAGAGTGTTTTGCCATTCACACCCACTGGAGTTTGCAGCGATTGTAAAGTCAAACGGACTAAGAGTATTGCAAAAGGGCGAGTCTTACTAAATTTTTAAGCAACTGCGAATGAGGTTCTACAATCTCGACTTGTTTGATTACCGAAGGCCTCGAAGCTATACTTATATTTCTTTATAAGATATAAGATATTGAACTTTTTAGCGTGCCTTATGGACCTCCCAAAATAAAGAAATCTTGATATAATTGCCATATTCAAATGTTTATATAGGGTCATTTTTTTCTGAATCGTCCCGAAAAGTACGCAGTATAAGGTACAAATCTGCGCACATAACTTCTAAAGATTCGCCTTTATGAATAGTTAAAATACCCCCTTTTCGTACCCAAACATTTTTCCTTTCTCATTTTGTGTAAACGCATAAAAAATCAAGATATGTGTGTATACATACAGCAGCAAGATGTGTATGTATATTGCCAAGTATTTATTCCGTGCTCCTTGTAGGTGATTCTGTAACTATGGTAATACGAGTCTTTAAGATATGCTGGCCCACGAGCAGCGCTCCTCCTACCTATGCAGATTCAAGTTTTTGTTATGCTAATATGCAGTTTTTTTCACAGTATAATTTAAACTGATTTCTTTGCGTTGATGCACGTCGTGCCTCAGATCTTTAATGGAAGAGCTTAGTTTAGTCTTGCATGAGGATATTTTTGGCGAAAATGCATTTGATATCTGTTGGCCATTTTCCCTGGAATTTCTTATAGAAAGGTGAGGTATCCTTTGATATTTTTGTGCGTCGCAGGAAGTATTATGTTTCCTGAAAAATGATGCTGCGCTGCTTTCTTTCTGCTTTCATTTTGCTTTCTTCCTGCTTTCTCTCTGCTTACTCCCTGCTTTTTTTTTCTTTTCTTTTCTTTTTCTGTTTCCGAGTCGTGTGAGGTAATGGCAACGAACCAGACAGACAGTGACGGACAGCCTGAGACAAACAGACATACTGACAAAGACAGAGACGGAAATTGAAAGAGAGAGAGAGAGAGAGAGAGAGAGAGAGAGAGAGAGAGAGAGAGAGAGAGAGAGAGAGAGAGAGAGAAGGAAAGGGATAGAGATGCACAACAATATAACACATACACAAGTCAAAGAGGTGAAAAAAAGAACGAAAGATACAAAATAAGAAAAAAATTGCTACTGGCACTCCTGAAACCCTGTGCGGGAGGGTTGGTAAGCCTGGCGCCGCCGCAGGGGTAATGACGCGCGGGATTACAAGAGATTAATTAACCAACCTACATACCTGGGGCTTAGGACAGACCGGAAGAGGCCTGGGTCATGCACCGAGAGGCTGGGAGGGGGTGGACAGAGGTGGGTGGATCGACGGGGATGGAGGTGGAAGCTTATAAGTGTGGAAGAGGGTTGTCGTGCACCGAGAGGTTTGGGTGTGGGTATATAGAGGTGGATGAAACGACGGGGGTGGAAGATGAGTGTGAAAGAGGCTGAGAGTGGATGGATGGAGGTTTGTAGAATTGACGAGAGTGGAAGGGAAGGCCATGAGTGTGGGCTAGGGTTGTCATGCACAGAGAGGCTGGAAGTGGATGGCGGGAGGTAGATGGAAGTGGAGGGAAAAGCCCATAAGTGTGGAAGAGGGTTGTCATGCACCGAGAGCTGGGAATGGATGGATCGACGAGGGTGGAGGGGGAAGCCCATGAGTGTGGAAGATGCCTGGGTCATGATGAAGGTGAGTGGATCGACAGGTGGAAAGGAAAACTCATAAGTGTGGAAGGGGCCTTGATCATGCACTGAGAGGCTGGGAATGGACAGATGAAGGTGGATAGACCGACGAGTGGAAAGGGAAGCCCATAAGTGTGGAATAGCCCTGGGTCATGCACCGAGAGGCTTTAAGTGGATAGACAGAAGTGGATGGGTCGATGGGGGTAGAGGTGGAAGCCCATGAGAGAGGAAGAGGTGGCACTCAAGCCGAGGAGTTGGAGGAGAGGAGAGCGAGCGTGCATACTAACAATTGACTTTGGAGAGGAGTGGAACGTGGAATTTAATGAATGGGAGGAAGGGAGGAAGAAGGGGAAGGAGGAGAGAGAAGGAAAGAACCGGAGATGAAAATGAAGAAAATATGGGGGGGAGGAAGAAAAGAGAAAGGAAAAGAAAAGGTTTAGAAAGGGAAGATAGGGATAAATAGAATAACATGAAAAGAAGTTAAAAGAACAAAAAAATAGACAGAAGAAAGGGAAAAATAAAAGAAAACAAAAATAGAAAAATAGATAAGCAGATAGAAAAAAAAGAAACACATAACAGAAGAAAAAAGACAGAAAACAGAGAACGCAATAAAGACAGTTGTAGCAAGAGTGGCAAAAAAAAGACAGAGAAAGAGGAGGGTAACGGAGAGGGACAGAGGCAACCAGAAAAATACATGTCGAACACAGCACACACGTGTTTGCAAGGGGGAGAGTTGGACGCTGAAGGTGAGGAAGCCGATTCAGATTTATTTCATTGTTGGATTGACTATCTTACTTCATTTATCATTATATTTGCGTGTGTATATGTATATATATATATATATATATATATATATATATGTATATATATATATATATATTAATATATATATATATATATATATATATATATATATATATATATATATATATATATATATATATTATATATAATATTATATATATATATATATATTATATATATATATATATATATATATATATATATATAATATATATATATATATATATTTATGTACACACCACACACACACACACACACACACACACACACACACAACACACACACACACACACACACACACACACACACCATATATATACATATATATACATATTCATATATATATATATATATATATATATATATATATATATATATATATATATATATATATATATATATCATATGTGTGTGTGTGTGTGTGCATAATTTTTTCTTTATTTATTTGTTTCTTTCTTTCTTTTCCTTTTTTTCTTTTCTTTTCTCTTACTTCTCTTTTCTTTTTTTCTTTTCTTTTCTTTCCTTTTCTTTTATATCTTTCTTTCTTCTTTTTTTCCTTTTTTCTTTTCTTTTCTTTTCTCTCTTTTCTTTCCTCTAATTTTCTCTTTTTCTCTCCTTTTCTTTTCTTTTCTGTTTGAGGGTGTGGGTGCATGTATCTTTTCCATTACAAAGAGTCTATTCATCCCTAAGGGGCAAAGCGATCGACTTAAAGTTACTTATGGACAGTGATTAGCTATAAATACCCCTTGTGTGATTATACGTTGCACTCTGCAATTGCATATAAATCTGTTACATGAATATTCGCTTTCATGATTTTTTTTTTTTTTTTTCCGCGTGATTTTCCTTTTTCATTTTTCTGTTTCAGTTTATTCTTTCTGTTTCTGCCTTTCTCATCTTTTCTGCTGTTTTCATCTTTTCTGTTTCCTCTTTACGTTCACTGCTGTTATGAATACTATTGCTACTTCTGCTACCACTACTATTATTACTACTACTTCTGCGACTATTACTACCATCACTACCATAACTACGGCTGCTAATGCTACTACTATCGCTACTATTACTTCTGCTACTATACTACTATCTCTACTATTACTACGACTGCTATTACTACTACTACAACTTTAAGGCTCCTGCTACTACATCTACAATACTGGTTCTCTCCTTCTTCCTCTTCTTCCTCCTTCTCCTCCTCTTTCTTCCTTTCTTCCTCTTTCTTCCCCTCACAGAAAAAAACAAAAGCAATCAAATTCTATAAGTTAACGTTTTAGGAGAATCGAGACTCCGTAAGGGCCATCGTAGCTGAAAGGAAGTTGAAAGGAGTGACTGATTAGACGGACAATAGATGGCGATAGACCGAAAGTGGGCTTTATTAGACGCGAATGAAAAAATAATGATAAGATTTTTTTTTTTTTTTCTAAGGGAGGGAGGCTTCTTTCTTTTCAATTCCCCTCATCTCCCCTTCCCTTCTATCATCGCCTCTTCCTTTTCTTTTCCCTTCTGATCTCTCGTTCCCTCTTCTCCTCTCTTCTTCCCATCCTTCCCCCATCTCCTTTTCCTTCCTTTCATCTCCCCCCCCCCCTCCCCTAGCCTTCCCTAATCTCCGGTCTCCTTCCTTCCATTACCTCCTCTTCCCTTCCTTCCCCATCCCCTATTCTTCTCCTCTCTCCAATCTCCCGTTTCTTCCCCCTCCCTCTCTCCATCACCCCTCCACCCCTCCCCTCAGCCCATCTCCCCTTCCCTTCCCTCATCTCCCTTCCCCTCCCCTCATTTCCCCTTCCCTCCCCTCATCTCCCTTCCCCTCCCCTCATCTTCCTTTCCCTTCCCTCATCTCCCTTCCCCTCCCCTCATTTCCCCTCCCTCTCATCTCCCCGCCCTGATTCCGCTCCTTCCCCTAATTAGGCTTTCCCTCACTTAATTTATGATTACATTTCCCACTTTGCCTTCTATCTACTCTTAATTATCCAACCACTTTACTGCCGCCTTTGTTATTCCTCTGCCATTAGCATTTTCTTCCCTTCTGCTTCTCCCCCCTACTGATCATTTTTAGGGGTAACTGTTTTGTATTTTCTTCGGTCTTTCTTCACCCTTTTTATCACTATTCTTTGCACTATTTTCGTTGGTCTTACTTCCCCTTTTTTTGCATTATGCTTTGCTCTATTTTGTCGATCGTTTTCTTTTTTTCTTTTTTTTTTGCATTATTTACTTTTATTTTCCCCACGTTTATATTTTCCTCCTTTGCCGTTTTGTTTTTATTCCTATGTGTAGTTTGTATAGTTTCCCGTAGTTCCCTTTTCATAATTTTATTCATTTATTTCATTATCATGATTTACACGATTTGTTCACCTTATTATTCGTTTTGTTATATTTTTTCTACTTTTTTATTATTATTCTTATCTATCCTTAATCTCTTTCTTTGTCCCTTTTCCCCCTAGGCTTTTTATATTCTTCCCCACTCTTTGTCCACCTCCTTATTCCGTTTTATCATCTCTTTCCCTCACACTTTTCAGATTTCTCCCAACTTTTGTAAACTATATTTATATTTTCCTCCGACTTGCCAGCTCTCTCTTCACCCGTTTCCTTTTCCACGCACATTATTATACCTCTTCCCCTTTTCTTTCCTTGCACTTTTTTTTTTTTTCAAAACTCAACCCCATTTCTCACGCACGAACGCACACACACACACACACAACACACACACACACACACACACACACACACACACACATATGTTTGTGTGTGTTTGTATGTATGTATTTATGTATACGTATGTATGTATGTATATATGTATGTATGTATGTATGTGTGTATTTAAGAATGTATGCATGTATGTATGTATGTATGTATGTGTGTATGTATATGTGTGAGTGTGTGTAATATATATATATATATATATTATATATATATATATATTATATATATTATATATATATATATATATATAATATATTATATATATATATATATATATATATATATAATACATGAAGAGAAAGAAAAAAAAAAATTTTTACCTTACCCAGTTTGCAGATTCTCCCCTTCCCCCCTCCCCCCCCCCTTTCTCCCGCCCGTTCGTCCCCGCGCCTTAGGTTAGTAGCCATCTTAGACAAACATCGCCCATTACATACAAGACGTTTAATTCTTTTTTCTTCTCTCTCTCTCACTATCTCTCTTTCCCTCCGGCGTCTGTCTCCCTTAGATAAATTCAGCATCACTTTTAAAACCTCGTGATTAAAGTTATGGGCGTGCGGGAGGAAGAAAAAGAAGGGAGAGAAGGAGGAGGAGGGGGAAGGAAGAGGAGGACGAGGTGGAAGGATAAAGAAGAGGAAAATTAAGAATAGGAAGAATGAGAGGAGGAGGAGGAGGAATAGATGAAGAAATAAGGGAAAGAGGGGAAAGTAGGAGGGAGAGGAAAGGGGGGATAAGAGATAAGCAGATAGAGAGAAAAATGTAGAAAGGAGGAAGAGAGAAAATTCAAGAGAGAGAGAGAGAGAAAAGAAAAGAAAGAGAGAGAAGAAGAAGATAACAAGAAAATAAAAAGGAGAGAAGGAGAGAGATTTTACCCCAAACTCTGGCTGCAACGTCTTATGTTTACCTTTAATATATATTTTTGTAGAATCTCCGACCCAAAGGCAAGCTAGTCTCGAGATCAGTGCGGGGGTTTTGTTGCTGTCTTGCATTGCAACCTGCAGCTGAGTCCACGTTCTGGAGACGCTTCGGGTTTTCTCTTCGTTTGTTTCTTGTGTTTGTTAATACTCGCGCCTTCCTTAGCCTTAGGGGAGGGGGGGGGGGGGTAGGAGAGAGGGGTGGAAGGGGGAAGGGGTGAGGGGGAGGAGGAAGGATGGGAGAGAGAGGAGTAAGAATAGGAGGGATGGAGAGGGGTGAGGGTGGGTGAGAAGATGAGGGAGGGAGGGAGAAGGGGGAGGAGATGGATACGAGAGAGGGGGTGGTTGCAACGAGAAGCGGGAAAAGGCTTTTGCAACAGAGAGTGGGGGCATGTTTTACAACGGAGAACGGGAAATCATTTGCAAAAGAGTGTGAGGAA
>NC_051427.1:29198585-29216085 GCF_015228065.2 Penaeus monodon | reverse complement strand
GATTCGCCGCGTGGCCCAAATATATTCATAGAATTCACTTTGTCTTTCGATTTTAAGCCGAAAGTAATCGGGGAAACGACTGGGCCCCTTGTATGCTGTTTTATTGATAACGGACAGCTTTTCTGAGGCTTGATTGGACACTCGCCAATGGAAATACCCGCGTGTGGATGGACAGGAGTCTTTCAAAGACCCGGATCTGTTTGGGCAAGAAAGGCCTCCGCTTAGCCACCTCGCTCAGTCCATCTATCCACTTCTTGTAGCTATTGTAGAAACTCAATTTTGAAATCCATTAAGGCTCTTTTTGATGGTTGTAATATACTGTGTGTGTGTGTTGTGGGTTGTGATACCACATGTGTGTGTGTGTGTGTGTGTGTGTGTGTGTCATTGTCAAATTTTAGACCTTTATTTTCTTGATTTATCTTCTTTTCGTTTTACTTTTTCTCCTCTTTCTGATTTTCACCTTTTTAAAAGTTCTTTGCTCTAAATCTTATTAATAGATTAGTTATTTATTTTACCCGAATACATCCTTCCGTTGAATAAGAAACGAGCCTTAGGCCAAGCCGCCACTTTCCGAGGTATGGGCGTTCCCTCGATCACTTTCCGTCCGGTCTTCGTGGGCGCAAAAAAAAAAAAATCGTTATGTTTTGGTAAATTATGATTTTTTGTGGTTGTGCGGGGGATCGCCTGCTTTTTCTTCCGTCTCTTTCTCTCTCTCTTTCTTTTTATTTGTGATTATTCCTGTGTGTTTATTTATCTTATATTTTCTCTCTTTCTATCTGTCTATAGCTCAGTCTGTTTCCTCCTCCGCCTCTCTCTCTCTCTCTCTCTCTCTCTCTCTCTCTCTCTCTCTCTCTCTCTCTCTCTCTCTCTCTCTCTCTCTCTCTCTCTCTTCTCTCCTCTCTCTCTCTCTCTCTCTCTCTCTCTCTCTCTCTCTCTCTCTCTCTCTCTCTCTCTCTCTCTTCTCTCTCTCTCTCTCTCTCTCTCTCTCCTCTCCCTCCCACAGTAGCCTTATCTTTAGCCTTTGATTTCTTCTTCCTTTTTTCCGATTCCTTATCTCTTCACATACTAAGCCTCGCCTTTCATTTATAAATTTCGCTAATTCTTTTTGCAAAAATTAGCACGTCTTATCTCTTCCCACAACGCCCGTGACCTCACGTCTTTTCCTCTCACTATTTGGCGCCGTTTCTCTCACCTTTGGAGCTCGTGTAATCGTATTTTTGTGTTTCTTCTTTATTTCGAGTTTAATCTCCCTGCAACTTTTTTTTTTTTCGTAGCTACGTGGCAATTTTTTGCTTCTTCTTCTTTTCTCTTCTTTTCTTCTGTGTTCTTTATCATGTGTTCCCGTGTTCTTTATTATGACCGTTCTTGCCCGTGTATTTCTGTTCGACTCTTGGTTAGCCTTTTTATCACTGTTGTTTTTGTGTTGTTATCGATGTTGTTATTGTTGTTGTAAATTACACCTCTGTCATTATTGTCATTGTTGTTATTATTGTTATTAACAATGATATTGTTATTATTGGTAATATTATATTCCGAATCCACCATGACTATCCTTTTTTATCATCAATATCAGTTTCATTAGTAGTATATTAATTCCTTCCATCATTGTAATCGTTTTATATTCCGTTGATTTTATTTTCCTTGGGTGTCTAGTTTTCTTTTAATTTTTATTTTATCATTATTATATGTATAGTTTTTTTTTTTTTTTTTTTTTTTTTTTTTTTTTTTTTTTTTTTTTTTACTTTTTTTAGGGATATATCGACGATTTCTTTTTCAGATATTCTTTGCAATAAACATGATTTTTCTCCCTCTTTTTTTGGACATGACTACCACCATATCTTATTTTTGGTTTAATTCTTACGACCCAGTTAGCCGGGAACGATCTTATCAACTCATCATATCTTTGATGTACGTAAAAAAAAAAAAAAAAAAAAAAAAAGTATGATTAAAGAGGAGTCTGTCTGGTTAGCAAGGTCGTTCCGGAGCTAAGACTTGAGTGGCAAGATGTTTCCCGCGATACGGACCCGCTCCTTCACCCCCCACCCCCTACCCCATGTCAAAGACCCCCCCCCCATCCCCCCTCACTACCCTCCACGCATCTCTGGCATACCTAGCCCCTACCCCCCCTACGCTGTTGCCCATCTCGCATACCTTCCTTGCCCCCACCTCTCTACCCCCCTCTACCGCGACCCCCACCTCATCCTCAACCCCCCCACACCTCCCCCAGCCCCCCTCCTACCTATGAAGCGCGACGGTTTCGCTTGACTTCACTGATAGGTAGTAGGGGGTGGGGGGTCACCTGTCCCACCCCCTCCTCGTCCTCCCTCCTCCCTTGGCCTTTATTCCCGTAGCCTCAAAGACTGTTTTGCTGTAAAACACCAACTCCTATTTTCTCCCATTTTATAATCGGTTTATTTTATTCTCTGATTCTTTTGCTCTTATATTTCTTTTCATCATTCATTTTATTTTATTTTGTGCATTTTTTTATGTTTAATCATCTATGTTATTTAGTTGTTTATTTTTTCAAACAAAATAGGACGCCCTTTTTCACCTGAAACATTTATCCAATTAACGAAAGGTGAGATGTAGGCAATTAAGAGTTTTGTTGATAATAATCCAATTAAGAAATTAAAAGATATTTTCTTAAATCGCTAATAGCCGAGTCCTGCAACAGCGTAGACGTAAGGGTGAAAGTGTTATTGGCAAGGTAGGGTGATCAGACCCTTAAGTTTATTTTTGTGGGCTTGTCTTAGAAAGATGTTGATATTTAATGCTTTTGTAGTGTACGATTATGGTTAATTTGATTTGTTTTGTGAATGTAAAATTTGTAGGGAGTAGTAAGAAAAGGTGTGAGTGTGTGTGTGTGTGTGTGTGTGTGTGTGTGTGTGTGTGTGTGTGTGTGTGTGTGTGTGTGTGTGTGTGTGTGTGTGTGTGTGTGTGTGTGTGTGCGTACGCGCGTTCACGTATACACAGACACACTCACACTTACACATCCAAGTACACGCACGTACACACGGATAAATGGATAAGTATATATAGAAACGGATAAGTTGACAGAACGAGATTAGTATGTATATATATATATATATATATATATATATATATATTATATGAGATATAAATGAGAGAGGATAGAAGAGAGAAGAATAGATATAAGATGATAATATTATATAAATGATATGTATAGCGATATTGATATATAGAGAGGCTAGAGAGAGAGAGAGAGAGAGAGAGAGAAGGGAGAGAGAAAAGAGGAGAGAAAGAGAGAAGATAGGAAGATACAGAGTAGAGAGAGAGAGAGAGAGAGAAGAGAGGAGAGAGAGAGAGGGGAGAGAGAGAGAGAGAGAGAGAGAGAGAGAGAGAGAGAGAGAGAGAGAGAGAGAGAGAGAGAGAGAGAGAGAGAGAGAGAGAAAGATGGGGAGAGCGAGGAAGAGATACATATATACAAAGAAAGAAATAGAATAATAAAGAAAGAAAGGAAGAGAATCGACTTACCCCGCACCGCCGCCATCGCCAGGGAGAAGAGGTGGAGGGAAAAGGCGGACACGGAACAAGGAGGGAGGAGGTGGGGGGGGGAAGGGGGAAGCAGGGGGGGTGCAACGGAGGGGGGGGGGACAAATGACCCCAGAAGGAAATGCTCGGGGAAATAAACTGGTAATTTGTTAACTTGGGAAATAGCGTTTGTCGTGAAGGGGAGACGGGGGGAGGAGGGGGAAGGGGGGAGAGTGATAGGGGTGGGGGGTGAGGGGGAATTCGAGCGACTGCGGCAGACGGAAGCTATCTCGGCCATTGTGTTTGTCGGGAGGGGGAGGGGGGAGGAGGTGGAGGCTCTCTCGTGTCTTTGCGAGAGGGCCCCTTTGTGTCTTTGTCTCGGCTCGGTTTGTCCTTGTTTGCGGTTCCGTTTGTCTTTGTTTTGGTTTGTTTTTGTGTATTTGTGGTGATTGAGTTTGTTTCTTTCGATTTGTTTTTTGTAATGGTGTTTCGTGTTCTTGTTAAGGTTTCCTGTGTCTTTGTCTTGCAACTCTATGTGTGTGTGTGAGTGTGTGTGTGTGTGTGTGTGTGTGTGTGTGTGTGTGTGTGTGTGTGTGTGTGTGTGTGTGTGTGAAAATTAACAAATGGAGAGATAGATTATTTATTCTCTAAAGAAATATCTAAGGTCCACAAGTCAATAAATGATCAGAGAAAAGGAAACTAAATCAATATACAAATACTAATAAATAAATAAATTCAAAAGTAAATAAAACAATAAATATATATATGAGAGATAAACCTCAGACATTTTAGGGATGTCCAGATCAACAAAATAATTGCTGATATTTCTTACCCCCTATCCCCCCCACCCAGTATCAACCACCCCCACTCCTACCCACTACCCCCACCCTTACCCACTACCCCCACCCCTACCCCTACCCCCACTCTTAACCCCTACCCTCACCCCTACCCCACCCTTACCCACTACCCCTAGAAAATAGTCTCGTTTTCGCAATGGTAGAATAAAGTTAGATATATAAATATCCAGCTACCTAATAACAGTAATCACCAATTCGGTAAATCCTTGCAAATCCCTTGTAAATCGTTATACCTTAGGATATGATACGCGAAAAATAGATTGAATATTTTTTTTCTACTAGTACTGGTTTGAGTTTGATATTCGTTTCCCTCGAATATTGGTAATCCATGAGATGTAAAGTAATCACTCAATCCCCCTTTATATGGTAAAGGGTTACCTTGGAAAAAGAAAGAAAAAAGTCATAACATATCGAAACACTTTGGAAAACACAATTTAGAACAAACAGATAAAAATAGTGACCGAAAATCAAAGTACCATTCACAAAAAAAATACCACAAGAGCATCACAAAATAATGGTTCGGCTTCTGGTTTGGCACAATACATGGCATACCAGTAATCACGAGGTTATCATCATTGGTCACCTTATATAAAACAAAACAATTCGGAAGTTTTACCTATGCTGCTGGAGTACGTAACAAGTGAAAATGATATTGCGGCCGAAAAAAACGCCTTTAAATTGTGAACAAACCCTTCCGCCTAGCAATAACCACCATGGTCCGTAGACAGACTGAAGACAATGGTGTTAACGATCAATAAACTTCCTTCAGGCTTCGTATTTATAAATGGCATTTCAGTCAAAGAGAATTTGGCTTTGCTCCATTAATAAAATAGATACTAAATGCTCACATGACAATTTCAGAATAAGCCTTCACGAGACAAAGCCCAGATACTCCCTCCAACAGATGATTGAAATACTATATGTAAGTAAAGTATAATACAAAACTAAAAAGTATAAACGAACAAATCTCCTTTAAAAAACAGCTAAGTCTATTGAATTATCTTTGTTCTGTGCTACAAGACAGCTCTGAGGTATGGACCGCGCTCAGACCCTTCACAGTCAGTGGGTATAATTAAGCCAATCACTGGAGCGTAAATAGATAAACCGTCTTGTCATCCATAATTTGCAGGAGATTTGGCGAGTATTCGTTTGCAAAGTGCACTTTGATTTATGCAGTGAATTGTTGAGGAACGTCTGGGTTTCTTATTGCGATTTGGAGATGTGTCTTGTGGGAGTGGGTTATGAGGGATGGGGGGAAGGGGGAGTGGGATGAGGGTGGGGAATGGAGAGGGGGTTGGGGATCGGGGAAGAGGGGAGGGGGGGTGGGGAGAGGGGAGGGGGGAAGTGGGATGGGGGAGAGGGTGAGGAAGTGGAGAGGGGGGAGGGAAATCGGGGAAGGAGAGGAAAAGCGGAGGAAGAAATGCCCGATGTTGAATGGCGAAGTACACACCATTCCTTTGCAAAATTGATGACCCCGTTACTTGCCATATGCTCAACCTTCTACCTTTCACATGCATCCTCAGCCTTGCAATCTGTCCCCTTTCCTCAGGCGCGCTTAAGACTAATGTAAAATGTATAGTTAATTTCGGTTTCTCATCCGTCCTACAACCAAAGAGAATCAATCTTGACCTGCTTTCTTAAGGGAATTTCTTTAAATAAAAGAAAAATCTCTTGGCTTATCTCTCTTCTTCCTCTGTGTGTGTGTGTGTGTGTGTGTGTGTGTTTGTGTGTGTGTGTGCGTGCATACATGTGCATGCGTGTTGATGTATATTTATATAAGTGTATTTGGGTTTGTCTGTTTGTGCGTTGGTGTTTGTGTGTGTACGTGTGTGTATCTATACGCACATGTCCGTGTATATGTGTATATTTGTGTATGTGTGTCTGTTTATGTGTTTGTTTATGTTTGTTCATGTATGTATATGTGTGTGCTCATATACGGACATTCATGTGTAAATAAAAGTACATATATACATTCGAGTCTGTGCGTGTAAGCCCGTGTGTATGTCAGCGCACGTGAGCGTGTATGCATGGCTTGATTAACCTGAATGCTGCGCTGTCAGAGGTATTGAAACGTGCGCCTCGACTCGGCAATATCCCGGCGCCATCGGGTCTTTGGTCGAATACTGGAGTTTGTTGAGATTGCGTCTTGCAAGAAGAATATACCCTGATCTTGAGTGAATTCCTCAACCGCGGGCGTTTCTCTATATCTTTCTCTTTATTATTTTCCCCCATTTTTCCTTCTCGTTTTCTTCTGCTTCTTTGGTTCTTTTCTTTTTTTTCCGAATTTTGTTTCCCTTTCTATCTTGCTTTTATTGGTAGCTTCATATGTTTCTCTTCTTTTCTTCCTCCATCCTTCCTACATTTTCTTCTCATCCTTACATTCCAATGTCTGTTATTTCCTCAATTCCCTTCCATTTTCCCTTCTCCTTTTCCCTGTGTGCAATTGCCCCTTTCATGCGAGCATATATTAGACCCTCTTTTGCAACCGGGATCACCTTAGCTTCACCTAATGCAAGCCGGGGTTGCATAAGCTTGCTCTCCATCTTGTCCGATATCTTCCCTTCACTCACCTGTCGATATTCCTCGTACAAATCTCTCTTGCCTTTTCTATTTATTGGCTGTCTTCTCTTCTCCTTCTGTTCATTTATTGTTTGTCTGTTTTTTGTTTTTTTTGGTTTGCTTGTCTTCCTTTTCTTAGTTTTCTCATTTTTCCATCCCGTTTCTATCTGTTCTTTTGTTACCTGTTATTCATTACAACCATTCTGTTCGTGTCTGTTTGCTTGTCGACTCTCTTTCTTTCTCTAATTCTTTCTTTCTTTAATTCTTTCTTTCTCCCACTCTCTCTCTCTCTCTCTCCTCTCTCTCTCTCTCTCTCTCTCTCTCTCTCTCTCTCTCTCTCTCTCTCTCTCTCTCTTTCCCTTATTCCCCTCTCCTCTTCCCCTTCACCCTCTCTCCTCTCTATTCTCCTACGTTGTCTCCCTCTCCTCTTCGCTCACACCAGCCGGCTCTGGTGGGTCAGATAAGGCCGGCACATCTACATCACAATATGATCAATTAGACACCTCTAGGTCCCCCACGCCCGCCCCTCTCCCCCTGTCCCCATCCTGCTGTTCCTTCCCCTCCCCCCTGCCCCATCTGCTGTTCCTTCCCCTCCCCCCTGCCCCATCTGCTGTTCCCTCCCCTCCCCCCTGCCCCATCTGCTGTTCCTTCCCCTCCCCCCTGCCTCATCTGTTGTTCCTTCCCCTCCCCCCTGCCCCATCTGCTGTTCCTTCCCCTCCCCCCTGCCCCATCTGCTGTTCCTTCCCCTCCCCCCTGCCCCATCTGCTGTTCCTTCCCCTCCCCCCTGCCCCATCTGCTGTTCCTTCCCCTCCCCCTGCCCCATCTGCTGTCCTCCCTCTCCCCTGCCCCATCTGCTGTTCCCTCCCCTCTCCCCTGCCCCATCTGCTGTTCCCCCCCTCTCCCCTGCCCCATCTGCTGTTCCCTCCCCTCTCCCCTGCCCCATCCTGCTGTTCCCTCCCCTCCCCCCTGCCCCATCTGCTGTTCCCTCCCCTCTCCCCTGCCCCATCTGCTGTTCCCTCCCCTCCCCCCTGCCCCATCTGCTGTTCCTTCCCCTCCCCCCTGCCCCATCTGCTGTTCCCTTCCCCTCTCCCCTGCCCCATCTGCTGTTCCCTCCCCTCTCCCTGCCCCATCCTGCTGTTTCCCTCTCCTGCCATCCTCTTCCCTCCCTCCCTGCCCATCACCTGTTCCTTCCCCTCCCCCTCTCCCCCTGCCCCATCACCTGTTCCTTCCCCTTCCCCTCTCCCCCTGCCCTATCTGCTGTTCCTTCCCCTCACTCTCCCCCCTACTCCATCAGCTGTTCCTTCCCCTCCCCCTCCCCCCCTGCCTCTTCTGTCGTCCCCCCACCAACCTTCCTCCCAGTGACCCATTCTCTCACCTTATCGAGCTGTCTATAACCCTCTCCCCCTCCATTCTCATGCAGTCATCCCCATCTTTTCCTCTTTCCCATCCCCCCCCCCATCCTCATAAGCTCTCCCCCTTCCTTATGCAACTCCCCCCTTCTCCCCTTTCCTCTCTCCGATGCAACATATTCCCTTCACCTTCCTCGGTGCAACATATCCCTGTTGTTCCCTTGTTCAAGAGACCCCCACTCCCCCCCTTCCACAGAGCAGCAGTCCCCCCTCCTCCCCCTCCCCTTCCCTTCGGCAATTGTATCTTTTATCCTCACTATAAGATTTTTAATTTTAGCATTACACACACACACACACACACACACACACACACACACACACACACGCACACGCACACGCACACGCACACGCACACGCACACGCACACGCACACACACACACACACACACACACACACACACACACACACACACACACACACACACACACACACACACACACATATATATACATATATATGTATGTATATATGTATGTATGTATGTATGTATGTATGTATATCATATATATACGTTTTAACAATTTGTCACTTGCACATATGTGTTGGCCGAATATGAGACACCCTTTCATTCTGTTTTATTCACTTTATTTTTTTTTTTTTTTTTTTTTTTTTTTTTTTTTTTGAGGGGAGGGGGTAGTCTTTCCTTTTTTCTGTTTTGCGCAGTATATTTGCAAATTACAGTGGTAGAGATATTTCTGATTTACAACAAAAGTAATGCCAGCGCCCATAAACACCAACATTCATTGCCCACTTTTTTGTTGTTTGTGAGTAATTGTCTTTAGTGTTGTTGTCAGAATTTTTCTTGTCGTTTTTTTGTTTGATTATTCTCTCCTTCCTTTTTTTTCTTCTTCGCTGCCTTCCTATTTCTGTCTTTCATTCCATCTTTGACTACTCGATCTTTCCCCTCTCTTTATCCCCGTCTTCGTACTCTCTTCGCTACCCATCCTTTCCCTTTTCTCGTTTCCATCCCTTATTTCCTTTTCCCCCTATCCCCTTTCCCTCGTCACTCTCCCCACCACCCTCCCTATCCCCCTTCCCCCTTCCCCACCACCTTCCCCCTCCCCCTCCCTGCTCCCCACCCTATCAGCCCCTTCCCTCTCCCCACCCCCTCTCTTATCTCCCCTTTCCCCTCCCCTTCCCCATTTCCCATCCCCCACCCCTTCCCCCCACTGCACCTCCCCCGCCGCGCCACCTGTCCACGCCCCCTATTATTACAAGCCAAAAGAATTGAATATATGTATCTTGGGGTTGATCCGCCATATTTTTTCTCGAGCTGGACCGCAACGGAGAACTCTCGTCTCTAAGGACTAGTTTGTCTTGTTAACCAGTTAGCTAATGACACTAATAGGGCTCGGTGGGTTGTCGAGGCTAGCAGGCTGAGGTATTTTAGTGTTATTTTATGAGGCGTATGCTATTATCCCCGCGTTTTATTGGCTCTTCAAAGTCTCATTAACTTATTCTTGTTTTATTGTCTATATTTTTTATTCATTTTTCATTTTTATTTTAGTGGTCATAAGGCTAAAATTGATATGGTTACTGTTTCGTTTTTTTTTTTTTTTTTTTTTTGGGGGGGAGGGGTCCTACTACTCTCAGGTCTGTGTTTGATTTGTTTCTTTCGGTTAGTGGTTTCATCATCACCGTTTTATTATTTTTATTGTTTTTATTTTATTATTACTTATTATTACCATTATTATTAGTAGTAAGTAGTATTGTTATATGTTATCAGTATTATTATATTTATCATTATGATCATAGTTATCATTATTATTATTATTATCACTATTATTATCATTGTTAATTTTTTTTCTTGTTCATTTCTTTCATCTTTCATTTCAATTTTACGTTTTTTTTCTTCTGTTTCCTTTTAAATATCTAATATTCATTATAGGGTTATTAGAAATTTATTACAGAAAATCAATTATTTGTGATTCAAATCAGCTTCGCCTCTCAAATTAGACTGTTATTATTAGAATGAATTTATCATTATTGAAATTGTTTGATAGTCCATTCAATTGATCATTATTCAAATGGATGATTTATTATTTACATGTATTAGTTATTAATTATTTGAATAAATTTTCTCCTTCTTTTACTTCATTTTCCTCTTCAAGGAAGTGAATTATTTAAATCTCCTTTTTGTATTTTTCTTCCATTTCCCCTTCGTAAGTCTCTGGAAATTATCTTGATCTACCCTTCTTCCCTTCTGTGTGCATTTTTATCACGTCTCTTCTTCCCTATTTCTTGTTCCCTCGCCTTCCTTTTCCTCTCTTTTATTTTCTTTTTTTATTCTCTCTCTCTCTCTCTCTCTCTCTCTCTCTCTCTCTCTCTCTCTCTCTCTCTCTCTCTCTCTCTCTTCTCTCTCTCTCTCTCTCTCTCTCTCTCTCTCCCCCTGACTATCTGTCTCTCTCTCTCTCTCTCTCTCTCTCTCTCTCTCTCTCTCTCTCTCTCTCTCTCTCTCTCTCTCTCTCTCTCTCTCTGTTTCTCTGTCTCTGCCTTTCTCTCCATACTTGATTTAAAGAAAATTATAATAAATAAAACCACATATAATGATATAATGTATCATGGAAAATATTTCCGAAACTTATCAAAGAGACGCTTAACCTCTGACCTTTAATACCCCCCCCAACCCTTTGACCCCTTGACCCTTTGACCTCTGACCTGTCCCCGAAACGAGAGAATTATTTCCAGGATTTCAGAGTCTTTTCTAAAAGGAGATTTGAGTCTTTAGTTGATGAAGGGAAACTAAAACGACGTGATTTAAAAGAGAAAAAGGAAAAAAGTGAAGGACGAGAAATAATTTGGAAAAAAATATATTAGGGGAAGGATAGAGAGGGAATAAATGAGGAGTTAAAAAATATGTATAAAAAATTAAGGATTATTGGAAGCGTGAATGAAAAGGAGAAAGAATGATTACCTATGATAATAATGATGATTAGAGTGACAATATGTAATAATGATGGTGATGATGATGATGATGGTGGTGGGAACAATAATGAAAATGAAGATGATAATATTAATCACAGCAGAAATTATAATAATGATAATGAAGATGGTGGTGCTGGTAACGGTAATAATTATTATTATTATAATGAAGAGGATAAAGATAATAATAATAATATGCAGTAATGATAATAACGATAACGACAGTGATAACCACAGCAACAGTAATTATAATAATGATAATGATTATGACAGTTGGTAACTGGAAAAATTAACATAGACGAGACGTGATGGCAAATCTAATTTTTGAACAGATATCAAGTATACAGAAAAGTGTTAATTCAATGACAGGAGATATGTGCCATGTTGAGATATCAAGAAAAGCTTTGCAATGTGATAAGAAAATTCCCTGCGAATATTTAGATTTGCCTGTGGAATCCGAGTCTCTCTCTCTCTCTCTCTCTCTCTCTCTCTCTCTCTCTCTCTCTCTCTCTCTCTCTCTCATCTATCTATCTATCTATCTATCTATCTATCTATCTCTCTCTCTCTCTCTCTCTCTCTCTCTCTCTCTCTCTCTCTCTCTCTCTCTCTTTATTTCTCTTTATCCGTCTTTATTTCCCTTTTTATTCCCATGACAAAAAAAAACTTCTGTTATTACTTCAAAATATGTTCGTGGACTGTATTATTTGCCTACGGAGAAAATTGATTCAGAAACACTGCATTTTACGGCGCGCATTCTATTCAGGGAAGTTATCTGTACAATTTTTAACTTAACAAACTTTCGCAAGGTGTTTGCGGAGAAGAACTCTCGTTTTTTCTTTAAATATATTGATTTTTTTCCTGCTACAGGTGACAAGAATATGATTAAACTTATCCGCGATAATGATGATGATAATAATGACCATGATAGGCATATTAGTAATAATAGTAATGATAATGGTAATGTCAGTGATAATGATGATAATAATGATGATATTAATAAGTTTAACATTGATCGGTGATCAATGATGAGGTAATGAAAATAGCAGTGATGATAGTAATGGCGTGGATGATAATGATAATCGCGTTATTCTTAATAATAAATAACATAATAATAATAATAATATAATAATATAATAATAATAATAATAATAATAATAATAATAATAATAATAATAATAGTAATAATAATAATAATAATGATGATGATAATAATGGTAATGATATTAATAATAATGATGATAATAATAATAATAATACCAACTGCAACGAGAATAACAATAACGTAACGACAAGACTTTAAAAATAATAACACCAAGAAGAACAAGAAAAAACAAACTCCTGCATTCTGATCTCAGCTCTGCCCTTGAAGACCTTTTGTTCATTAGAAGTCTTCGTGCGCCGCCTTTCTACCCTTTATCCTGCATAGGATTCTCTGCCCACTACTTACAGCGACTGGTTTTCCTTGACCCAGTCTGCCCTCTGCCCCCGACTCGCTCCCTCCCCTCCACCACCTGCCCCCTCTCCATCTCCCTCCCTCCCCGGTTTCTCCTCCTCCCACATTTCACTCCCTCCCTTACCTCGCCCTCTCCCCCATCTCCCTCCCTCTCCGGCCTCTCCTCCTCCCCCATTTCACTCCCTCCCTTACCTCGCCCTCTGCCCCTCCGCCTCCCCCGACTCCCTCTCTCTCGCCTGTCTTACTCGTCCCTTCGTATCTGTACCCTCCGTACCCATTCATGGGAGATGAAGTATAGGAGGGGCGAAGGAGAAGGGGAAGAAGAGAAAGAGAGGGAATAAGAGAGAAAGAGGAGGATGGAAGGCAGGGTGTCGAGAGGGTCAGGCACAAGCACCATCTTGTAATCTGATCATGACCCCTTGCATGACGCAATTTGCATAAAATATAGAAAGCGCGGCCGTGTCTATCACGGGGCGCAGGGCGAGGAGGAGAGCGCCTGCTGTCGGGGAGGACGGCGGAGGATTGCGGAGCCGACGTGAAATATGATCGGCTCGGCGGCGAATGGTTAATGGAAATGACAGAGACCGATCGCGCGGAAGGGTTGCTAAGGAGCCGACCGCCGCGAGATGAATATCAGCGTCGGCTCCGTTTCGGGGCAACACCTGTCCGCTCGGGCGTCGGGAGGGGAGGGCCGGGGGGCGTCCGAGGAACAAGGAGCTTGTCGCGGCACATAAACAACTGTGTCCGGCTGACGAAGGAGTTTGTCCGCCCACGCGAGGGAAGCCAGGGAGGCCATGGTCATCCTGCCGATAAGACGCATAAAGAAGATAAGAAGAACGATGTAACGAATATATTGCCGACGACAGTGAACATCGCCTTCGTCTCCACTGCGCCGCCTCGCCCTAAAGCCTCGCAAATAGCGACATAGCGTGTCAAAAAGAAGGAAAACTTTTAAATCCTAACATGGCATCCCCCTTTTTCTCAAACTTTTTTCCCTCTTTCTTCTTGAACGGGGAAACTTTCAATCACGGCTTACGCCCTTGTACCTCCGATGATAACGCAGATAAGCTATCGAGGCCGCCGTTGGGCTGCAACCCCGGGATACAAAACATCTCCCAATTTGCATAAACATCGAGAGGGGTTCATTACGGCCCGGGGAGCCTCGCAGCCGGGCCGGGGCGGGAGATGCAGCCTGGGAAGGGGCGGGGGGGGGCGAAGATGGAGATAGTAGGAAAGGTGGAGAGTGGAGAAGAAGGAAGGGATTGAAGAGGAGGAGGAGGAGGAGGATGGTGAAAAAGAAAAGTAATAAAGTGATTCCGTATTAATAATAATAATAATAGCAAGAGGAGTAATTCAGAGATAATAATGTTAACAGTAACTATAATATGAAGAATCAAATTGTGATAATAAGGTTAATACAATATTAAAATGATAATATTGATAATGATAATGATGACGACAATGGTATTTGATGATGATAATGATACTACTACTACTACTAATTATTATCATTATAATGATGATGATGACGATAACAATAATGACAATTAGGTGACAGTGTAATGTAATAACCGGTTACTGAAAAAAAATATGAACTTTCACTACAGCTTACACTAATATAAACGGAAAAATACATCCGCATAGTAACCTTAACTAAAATAAAACACTGGAGTACATATCACCTAAAGATATAAAAACCAAGTGCGAAAAATAAATAAAAAAAACGAAAAGAAATCCCAAAAAATGGAGAGGTACCAAAAAACGGGCTAAAAGTCAGTAACAACAGAACGACACTTAGGAACTTAAAGCTATGATGTATCCACTTAGGTGAGGTAGATGAAGGGAGAAACTTGGCTAAAGGACGCGGAGAGAAAGTAATAAGGAAAGTTGAACCATTAGATAAATAAGAAAATCCCGTAAAAATGTCTAACAAAAAATAATTGGCTGGAAGGGAGGAGGGAAAAAAAAAGTGAAAAATGAAGGCTTCCACAACTGTAATATTTCAGCCACGAATTACGAAAACTTATATAGTACATCATATAACGAAAGAGAGAGAGAGAGAAAGGAGAACGGAAACAGCAAAAAGTCTAGATGCAAAGAGGGAGTGAGAAACCGTAAGAAGTGGTGGATTGAAGAGAGGGAGACAGGAAAAGAGGAGAATGGGGGATAGAGGGATAAGTAATAAAAAAGAAGAGAGAGAAAGAGGGAGAGAAATAATACGACGGAAACAACTAGAAACTCACAAAAAATACACACCCACACAAAAATCAAGAAAAAATATGATTTATACACACCACTTTCTTTCCTAATAGTGAATAAACGACTTCCTAATAAATATTTCGTTCTTTTTTTGCACACGACCTCAAGTATACATGCGTGTGATCGTGGGTTCAGCGCCCTCTACAGTCTACACCCTACACTCGAACGCCTCTTACACTCTACACATAATAGTTTGATCGAAGCTCGAGTGTTCTCCGCCTCGACCTCAAGGAGTTGTAACAATGACCCGATCTCCAGCCGAAGTGAGGCTGTTCAGCTCGAGAATGAGGGCTTCCAGATGGGATTTTGACCCCAAAGGAGGCGCTGAAACACAGTCGGAGGAAAAAAAGTGTAATCGATGTATTGCATACTCTTGGCCCGGTCGTTGTTGTGTTGTGATCCACGGCTACATTTTTCCAGAATTATACGTTCTGGCTTTTGCCTCCACGTCGTACTGCTTTTTTTGTTTATATTATTAATTCCTTCACCTCTCTTAGAGCTCCGATTATTCCTGTTTTTGCTTCTCGGTGTAGTAGATTTGGGTAATTTGCCCTGAAAGTGTGCACAAAAGAGAGATGATTAGGGACTGACTATATGCAAATGAAGGCTAAGCACGAGTACCCAGAGACCCCGCCCGAAATAAACATTTTAGAAGGTAATGGCAGCGTCACAAGAGGCCTTTGCTCGCCAAATTACAAGAGTGTGAATGTACACTTTCTAAGGATTCGTTTGCGGTTTGTACCACATTTTATACTTCTTACCTCTTTAAAATGCGAAGTGTCTAAGTCATTATTTGTAGAGTGAAAGGATAAAAGCCGGTACACGGTTATTTTCAACTTCTGTTGTTGCATTTTTCGCGACATGAAAAAGAAAGATCGAATAATCATAAACGCGAGTCAAGCAATAAGGTAACAAACTCTGAAGCCACGCAAAGCTTACTTTTTCCAAATACCACAAGAATCAAAACAAAAATTACTATCACAAAATGTAAGACACAGGTGGCGAAACACCATTAGCAAAGCCCCTGAAATTCCAATTCATCTTTTCTGTGTCTGGAATACAAGCCGGGATTAACACTGGCGTGTGTGTGCGTCGGGTTTGGGAAGCGTTGGTGGATGAATGCCTCGGATGGGCTTTGCTGCAAAGCTAAACGGTTTCGGGTATTATACTTAATGATTTACGCAGCTTTTGCACGCCTGGAGGAACTGTTTTGTTGAGAGATAATTTATATCTACTTGTTTCGTAATAGGATGCTGGTTTATATCGCCGTCTTGTTCTTATACTTCGTGGCGATAGCATTATCAGTTACATGATTGATTACATTTAGGTATAAGTAATAGCATATTTTTGTTGTTCTTTATGAAATAGCCAGCATGAGAATTGGCAGTGTTCGCATTATACGTACATTAACGCCAGTTGTGTTCATAATTATGATCGCTTGTGTATTAATTATGTTTTAATGATACTAGTATGTCTCAAAGTTGTATTATTAATGACACAGGCAGTTATTGCTATCACTTCTACACTGGTCTGTTTTCATCAGTGTTTAAAAACTAATTATTCAAAGATTCTTATTTTATACTTCCGACAGAATATCCGTATCACTAAGTCGTTTAGAGACCTTATTTTTATATTTACTGATTTTAATTTTAACACAAATCCTGTTATTTTTTTATTTGTTGGGACATTTTCCTTCCAAATGTTACATCGATTCCAAGTGCTTTTTTGCATGGGAGGATGCACGAAAGCAATGAAATGAAAGAAAAAAAATGTAGTACACTTTGAAAAGACTGTAAGCGTGCATCCATCAAAGTGGTCAACCATTTTTCGGTAGTTCCCCCGAGGCTCTCCCCCTCCCGTTTCCATGTAAAAGTGAAACGCCGTATTGAAGTTGATACCTCGACTTGCAACGCGAGTAGCAAAATTGTGCATTTCGGAGTCGATAGGCTCTGGCGCCCTTACCTATTTTCTCCCCTACTCGTCCCCACCCTGGCACCCTCACCTACGTTCTCCCCTGCCCATCCCCACCCTGGCACCCTCCCCTACGTTCTCCCCTGCCCGTCCCCACCCTGGTACCCCCGCCTATTTGATCCCCTATCCGTCTCCGCTCTGGCACTTTCCACTATTTTCTCTCCTACCTGTCCCCACCCTGGCACCCTCCTCTATTTTTTCCGCTGCCCGTGCCCACTCTCTATTTTCTCCCTTATTTCTTCTCACCACGACCCTTCCTATTCAACCTATTCACTATAAACTCCTTTCACATTATTATCCTTTGCTAGGTCAACCTCAATTCCTCTCCACTCTTCTGTTTCCACCTCCCTTTCCCAATTCTTCTCCACTCTCCTCGTTTCCATCATTCTTCCCCCCCTTCCTGCTTCTATCTCTCCCTCGATCCATTCTACCCCATCCGTGCCTGTTTCCACCTCTCCTTCCCACCCATCCCCCTATCCTCCCTCCACTCTCCTTGCTTTCCCCTCCCATCCATCCTCCCCATCCTCTTTTCCCCTCTCTCCCCACAGTCCTCCGACTTCCACCTCCTCTCACCCAT
>NC_051427.1:29173585-29183585 GCF_015228065.2 Penaeus monodon | reverse complement strand
TATATTTGGAAAGTATAGTTCCTAAATCGCGCTTTCTCTTTCGTAATCATGTTCCCTCATTTTCATCATCATACCCACTTCCTTCTTCTTTTTGTTCAACTCCACCAAAAAAAATGTGATTGATTTCTAATGCCGATGAAATTCCGACATTATTATTTAAATGAACAAAAAAAGAAAACCGCATAGTCAGCATTGATTAATTCAAATAATGCCACCAATTAATTTTTCTATAAGAGGTCTTCAGCCATTGAACGTAACGCAACCTTTAAACTGATTTCGCAAGTCAGTGCACTGTAAAAAAAAATGAATAGATATTTATGAATATATTTCAAGAAACAAACAAACAAAAACGAATTAAGGGGATGAGTGATGGCAACTTTTATGATACATTTATTGCCCGAGTTGGCTTAGTTGTTTTTTTTAGAGAGATAAAAGGTAAAACTGCCCTGTTATTATTATTAATATCTTTGTTTATCCCCATTATTGATGTCATTATTATACCTGTTGCATTTCATCATGGACTTGCAACAGACGGAACATATGATTTTGATATACCTTTCAAACTATTTCTTCTACTTCAACTTTTCTTCTTTTTTTCTCTTTTTTTTCTTTTTTTAATAACGGTAAGAATTAGTCCCCCAATCAGTAATCAGGAGTACTAATCTTGATCTGTAATGTCCCTTTAGAAACCTTTTTTTATAACTTCCGGCATGTATAATTTCCCCCTTTTCGTTGCACATGTAGTGTAGTCTCCCCTCTCGCTTTCCCCTCGACGATGCAACGCCTCCACACAAATAACAGATTAATAATTACGGCCGTGTAATTATCGACAAGTCATGACTCCTAATGACAGTGAGGACCCAGGCGTAGAGGAGACAGCTTCGTCATTGCAAGGGGCTGTCGAGACACACGGCCGATATTTGGGCCGAGTTGCTCATAAGAGGGCTGAAATTTGGGCCCGGTTTGGTTATGAAAGGGCTGTGGTTTGGGCCGAGCTGCTTATAAGGGGCGAGATTTAGGCCGGTTTGCTTATAAGTCGGGTGAAATTTGGGCCGGTTTTGTTATAAGGGAGCTGATATTTGGGTCGTTTTGCTTATAAGTGGGGTGAAATTTGAGCCTGTTTGGTGGAGGACGGTCGAGATTTCGTATGATTTTGTTATAACAGTCGAAATTTGGTTCGGTTTCGGTTTTGTTTGGCTCATTCACACCCACAGCACTAGGCTTGTTTTGCGTGTATGCTTGTGAATGCATGCATATATTTAAGTTTATATATGCATAAATGTATATATTACATACATCCGGTACTTGCTAACACGCACGCATACGCATACACAAACAAACACTTGGCTGTTGTTTAACGTATGCATTAGTATTTAGATTTTAACACAGGATATGTCCATTTATGTCTGTGAATATCTTTATGAAGACATGAGTAATGACCTGTCGCATTGATGACTGCGAGTGAGTGAACAATGAATATAAAGTTATTCACTAGGTGTCTTACACAGAATTCCATAAGCTAATCCATGAGTAAAGTAAAATTATATTTTGAGTATTACCAGGTGAGTGAGAAAGGTGAGTAAGAAAATATTTACAAGGACGTGTAGGCGACAGGATGAGCAGAAGCGGAGGTGCGGCTGAACATATGTTTTACAGCAGGAGGTTGCAAATGAGTACATATATGGATGAACATCATTAGCTGAGTACAAATATGAAGAGGGGCAGGGTTGGCGAGCGAAAGCACCGGAAAGGGATGGGCAAAAAGGAGGAGGGAAGAGGGGAGAGGGGAGGAAGGAGAGGTGGAAAGGAATAGGGAAGGGAAAATAAATATATGGGAAGAGGTTTAAGGGAGAAGGGGAAAGGGAAGGAGAGAGGGGAAGGGATAAAAGGTCGAGAGGAGAGAGAGAGCGAAAGGGGGAAATTAGAATGGATAAAGGGAGAAGGAGAGAGGTGTGTAGAAAAGAACGAAAGGAGATGGAGAGGGAGAGGGGATAGGTAGGCAAGGGTAAAGCGAGGGCACAGGGCATAGGGTAAGGACGCAGGGGAGAAGGGAAGGGCGTAGGGGAGGAGCGGTATGGAGAGGGGAGGGACGGAGGGGAGCGGGGGAGGACACAGGGCATTGGGTAAGGTCACAGGGAAAGGGAAAGGGCGCGGAGGAGAGTGGAGGGGAGAATTGAAGGGTGGAAGGGAGAGGGGAGAGAGGGGGAGGGGGAGGGCGCGCAAGTGTCGAAGCCGCCCCGAACGTCGGCGTAGCGAGTGACGGGAAATTGTATACGTTCCCAATCGCTCAACTTCGCGATTTCAATTTCATGAAGGACGTGCAATATGTGTCACGCAGGCTGGCCGTGTCGTCGTGATTGGCATATCCTTAATTGGATTTGGTTTACCTCCTTTTTTCTTCTTCTTCTTTCTCTATCTCTTCCTCTCGATCTCCTGCATTCTCCGCCCGTCCTCCGTCGCAGCAAAAGAAGAAAAAAAACGATTGATTTCTTCGAGTTTCTTTTTGTATCTCTCTCTCGTTTTTTTTTTTCTGGCGTCTCTCTCTCTCTCTCTCTCTCTCTCTCTCTCTCTCTCTCTCTCTCTCTCTCTCTCTCTCTCTCTCACTCACTCACTCACTCTCTTTAATTGACGGAATTTATCCTTGTCGGCCTAAATTTCTCCCTCTCTTAGAAATAGTTGTAGTCATGTTACACTATCGCATCTCAGCTTTCATTGCTTTATTACGCTTTTCCGTTCCCTTTCTCCCTCTTCTTCCCCCTTTCTTCTCCCCTCCCCTCCCCTCCCCAAGGTTTTTCCTATACTATCTCCCCGTCTCTCTCCTGTTACTCTCTTTCTCTCCCATCTATCACCAATATTCCCGCTTCCCCATCTTTTGTTATTTACACTTCCTCCTTCTCTTTTTTTCCTGTCCACCTTTCTTTACTTTCCCTCCTTTTCTCTTCTTCCTTCCTTTTTCTCATTACTTGATTCCCTATTTCCTTGCCTCCTCCCTTCATTTCATTTTCCCTTCCCTCTCTTCTTCCTTTTCTTCCCTATCTTCCCCTTCCCTCTCTTTCCCCATTTTCCTCCCACTCACCTTCCCCTCCCTCACTTACCCCCTCCCATCTCCCCTTTATCCCTCCCCTCCCCATCTTTCCCCCCTGCTTCCCCCCTCTTCACATCCCTCATTTTCCTACCCCCTCCCATCATCCCCCTCTGATTCTGCATGGAATAAAAATGTCATGCACTGTGTATCATTTCCCCCTCTTCTGCACGTCCGAAATTTCCCGGCAAACCGACGTGCACGCGGAGTCGCTATGGTCGGAAAGCTCTTAGTTTGCGAATAAGACTTTCAGCCTTCCGGGTCCATTCACTCGAAGCCTCCTCTTTCACTCCTATTCCCAAGTCAGCTTTTACACTCAAGGATAATAAGTCTAGGGAATACGCCACAATAAGCCTAATCAGGATAATTCCCTTCAACAAGTACGTGAGTTATGGAAAGCTTTCGGAAATGTGATTTTTTTCTTGTTTTGCGAACTGAGTTTGTGCGATTCGGAAAATAGATCTTGTGTATGGGTGGTGTGGAGGGGAGAGAGGGAGAGGAAGAGGGAGGGGGAGAGGAAAGGGAGGAGAGGGGAGAGAGGGAGAGGAAAGGTAGGGGAGGGAGAAGGAGGGGAAGAGGAAGAGGGAAAATGAGGGGGGGAAGAGAAGGGGGAAGAGAGAAGGGGAGAGATGGAATTGGAGGAGGAGGTAGAGTGGGGAGATGAGGGAGAGGGAGAGGGGAAGGGAGAAGGTGCTGGGAAGAGAGTCATGAGATTTGGTCATGAGGATAAGAGGGCTGGAGGGAGTTGGATCTGGCCTTTCTCAGATGTGTGTGTGTGTGTGTGTGTGTGTGTGTGTGTGTGTGTGTGTGTGTGTGTGTGTGTGTGTGTGTGTGTGTGTGTGTGTGTGTGCGTGTGTGTTTAGTTATGTACCCTCCGTTTATGCATACACCCACACATACATGTACCAATACCTGTGTCCTTGTATATATACTTGCGTGTCTTTAGGTATCAGTCTCATATTTCCTTTCAAAAGAGAAGGTATCATTTAATATCATTCCGCCACAAGAAGAAAACGAGGAAAACGAACACCGCAGTTACAATATTCACGTAATATCAAATACACGGGGAGTTCATGTATGCTGCCCGAATTGTTCGCATGCGTGGGTGAAATGAAAGGCTGCGGTAATGACTTCGGATCATGAAATGCGGTTCGGATGCACAGTTCTTTCTTCTCTCTCTTTCTCTGTTCTTTTGGCTCTGATTTCTCTCTTCTGATTTCTTGGTTTATTCCTTTCTCTTTTTTTCTTTTTTCGTTTATCTTTTATTTATAAAATATATAAATAAAATATATAAAATTAAAGGTTTATTCCTTTTCGTTTTTTTTCTTTTATCTTTTTTTGTTCTTTTCTTTATGTTTCATTCTTTCGTTATGTCTATTTATAAATTCTATGCTCTCTTTGTCGCAATCTTTCTTTTTCTTTCAGCCTCTTTTTCTGTTTCTATTTTGTCTTTCTATCTATGTTTTATTTGTTTTATATTTTCTTTAATTCTTTGTTTTTTCCTTTGCTATTTCTTTGTAGGTTTTTCTTTTTCTTTCAGTATATATGTGTTGTGTGTATATATATATATATATATATATATATATATATATATATATATATATATATATATATTATTATATATATATATTATGTGTGTGTGTGTGTGTGTGTGTGTGTGTGTGTGTGTGTGTGTATGTGTGTGTGTGTGTGTGTGTGCTTATTTATATATATTTTATATATATATATATATATATATATATATATATATATATATATATATATACATACATACAAAGATAGATAGAGAGAGAGAGAGAGACAGATAGACAGAGAGATAGGCAGATGGATAGACAGATATGTACATAGATAGAAAAAGCAGTTTAAAACCGTGTAGCAATCATTAATCAAACCATTAGGATCTCGTTACCTCTCTGCTGTCATTCCGTGGCCGTCTCTTATCATCCAAGGAAATCGTCAGGGTGTGTTCAGCCGTCTGATAAACCGTATGATAACCGCCTATTAGCCTCAGGTGTTAGAAGTATATTTATGTCTGCTTGATCCGATCTCTTTTCGAGTTTTTTTTTTTCTGGCTGATTTTATCCTTCCCCTCTCTCTCTCTCTCTCTCTATCTATCTATCTGTCTGTCTATCTATCTATCTGTCTATGTATATGTCTATCTATCTATCTATCTATCTATCTATCTATCTATCTATATACACATGCATGTGTGTGTGATTGTGTGCATTTGTTTATATATGTATGCATGTATATATTTCTCTGTATATAGTATATGTGTGTGTGTGTGTGTGTGTGTGTGTGTGTGTGTGTGTGTGTGTGTGTGTGTGTGTGTGTGTGTGTGTGTGTGTATGTATGTATGTATGTCTTGTATGTGTGTTCGCCATTGCATTCCATGATTCCATATAAGCGCATGCACTATATACAAGGCCCAAGGAAACCCACAGGGGGGTGGGGGCGCCGACAGAAATCCCCGGCTTGTCCGCTATTTCAGCCGAAGCAGCGCCGGCGAAATATTAATCCGGACAAGGCGAGGGGATTACAGATAATGGCGGGCGCGAAGGTTTAACTGAGATTAATTAGGGAAAATTAGAGGTGGCAGGCATTACTGTTGCCCTGCGCCGGGTGCTCCGTTTCCCTGCCGCCATGCACTCCGCGTTCTCGTCATGCAAGGAGTTTTGTGGAGTTTGTGCATGAATTCTTGAAATGGCTGGGGGTAAAATGTGTTTTGCTAAAAAAAGGAAGGAAGGGTATTTAGTCTTGAATTTTTATTACTGGAAATAATATTATGCTGAATACAGACTATATTCCCTGGGTTAGTAAACTTGCATGTCTATTTTTTTTTATACAATATTCTTGTGAATCTTGGAAACACTTTGCAGCCCTAATTAATCGAAATAAAAAACAAATAATACTAAAACTTACCTAAGTTTCCCTAACTTGGTCCTACCTGTCGATTCCAATCAAACATAACATAGTACAATTTACCTTAATAGAGCCTAAGCAAGTTAATCTAATCTCAACTAAACCAAACCTAACCTAACCCAAGACAATAATCGTGACCTATCCCAAGTAGTCTTCCCAACACACGGTATACCACAGTCCACTAACCTAACCACAAATAGGAAAAAGGTACCTATTTTTGGACGAAAAAAGCAAAAACAAAATACAAAGGACACGGGCGCGGGAAAAAGTAGCCGCAGTTGCCATCATCAAATCACGTGGCGCTCCCTCAAAATAACCACGAACGTCCATAAATAACCGTTTTCTGCTAGTTTTCTACCAACCACAGCCCAACTCGTGCCAACATCTGGCATCACAAATCACAGGCAGTGCCATCGAGGTCCTGCGCTCCCTTCAAACCATTTCAGGTTATGTTCCTGCTGTGCCCGAGTCGCTTTCTGAAAAAAAGCCAATTTAAACTTTTTTGGGGACTACATATTTTGAGTCGATGTTTATTTAATGGTACATATTTTTGACTTCTAGAAATTCACTGGGCATCGACGTGACGTCATAGATTTCGCTTTGGGGGCAAAACTAAAAAGACTTTTCGATTTGCAGTTCGACTTGCTTGATGAAGTTGACAGAAATGTTATTATTATCGTTTATTAGAATGCAAAGTGCTGTACTTGTTTTTTTCTCCTCCTGCTAGAATTCCAAAAGATTGAAACTCTATGTTCTGTTTTGTATTCTAGTTAGAATTCCGACTAAATAAAACATATGAGCTTGTTTAGAATATAACGCGTGAACGGATCCACGTGTTCGATATGCTTATTTTTACTTTTCATTGATCTGCTCATTCCATCCCCCCTGCCTCTATTTTTATTGTCCAAACAATTCTCAATTTCTAGGGGGGGATGATTTCACCATAAGTCTACGCTACCATATAATTCCATAACATTTCAACGGACAAAAAAATATATTTATTGTTGTAAAATGTATAATTTATCGTTACTCGTACCGTATCAGACGACAGAGCTTCTAAAGTCTACCCTTTAACTACCCCGTTTTCTCCCATAACTTAGCGATGGAATGCGGGACATATTTGTACTGGGAATTATACTGTGGTTTACTCTATAACCGAATATTTATCGGCAGTAATTTAGAAGTAAAGAAAGTTGATCCCGTGTCATATGTTGGAGTTAAGCTACATCACTTTTTTTTCGAAATTTTCCCTTTTTTTTATTTTTCGTCTAGGATTTCGCTCGTATACATTTCGTTCAAACCACAAAGAGTCATGTATGTTATCAACTGGTGACAAATTGCAGCAAAATGGAAGCATGGCATGTTTTCTGCTTGATATGACATTTCACATAAATTACGAGAATTCGAGATACTAAACTTTTGTGCTGAACATAAGACGTTTTGTTCGCTAAGTTTACAAAGGGAAATTAAAGAGTGAATGACTGGAACCTTTGTTGTCTGAAAGTGTCCATAAAAGTTATGGTATGAAATGATTTGTACAGAAGCTCTAAACATTGATTTTAAGAAAACAAAGTCAAAAGGAGTGAAGGAATGGGACTTTCTATTATTACTATAATTGTCGTGTTATTTTCTCTATTTCTCTCTATACTTGTGGTATACGAAAGGTATGTTCAAGTTCTATCCAAGTTGTATAAGCAAATGACCACCATCTTCACCTACAGCAGATAATATACATCTAACCAACCACCATTTTTTAATCTATAAGCAAACAACAATAATTAAAATAGATTTTAAAAAATGAATTCAGCCTCCAACAACCAACCACACCAAAAAAAAAAAAACGCTACCACATCAACCACAATTAAAACAACCTCTCTTTCTCTTTCCTCCTCCCGCAGTACCTGAAGGAAAACCGATCTTCACGGCGGCCCACAACGCCTCCTCCACCAGCCTCCAACTGCACTGGAAACCCCCCAGCAGGAGCACCATCCACGGCGAGTTCCTGGGCTACAAGATCACGCTGAAGCCGAGAGACGTTCCTGATGCACGCCAGGACCAGATTGTTCGAGTTACTATTAAGGACCCGACCGTCACGGTGAGTACGGGTGTGGGTGGGTGGTTGGGTGAGTGTATGTGTGGGGGACCGGGATGTTTGTGGGTGTGGATGGGATTAGGAGAGTGGATGAGTGTGTGCGTAGATGGGTGGATGAGTGTGTGGATCTAGATGTGGGTGTGTGGATGAGTGCGGTTGGGCATGGTTTTAGGTAAGGGGATAAATGTATAGGTGCTGGTTTAGAAGGGTGGATGAGCGTGGGGAAGTGTGTGTGTGTGTGTGTGGGTGAGTGTGTGCATGGGGGTGGGGGGTTAGGAGGGTGAGTGTGTGAGTGGATAAGTGACTCTAGTGTTTCTGTATTAATAGTTGATCTTGTGAGGATCTTCGGTGTGTGTGACTGGGTGAGAGAGCGTGTGCGAGTGTTCAGTGGAGAGGTGGAAGTGTGGTTGTGTGGATGGCAAAGTGACTTGCTAAGTGAGTGAAAATGTGTATGTTCTCTTTGTGGGTGTGTGGGTAAGTGAGTATGGGTTTTCTGGGTGTGTATGAAGGTGTGGATATGTGGCTGGGTGGATTAGTGAGAGTATGTGGACTTTCCGTTTGTTCATGGTGGTTGTCTACGTGCATATCCTGGTGGATAAACGTGCCCAATGGGTATGTGAATGAATGCAGGTATGGGTGTGTAACTAGTTGAAGGCTAAGTGCATGTGTGGATGTTGAATGTTTTGCAGGTAGGTGAAGAGGTGAACGAATGTGAATGAATTGACAATTGTGTGTGTGTGTGTGTGTGTGTGTGTGTGTGTGTGTGTGTGTGTGTGTGTGTGTGTGTGTGTGTGTGTGTGTTTACCTGTGCTGTGTGTAAGAATGAAAAAAAAATCAATAACACGAAGAGAGAATTGATAATAAAAGAGAGAGGGGAAGGAGACAGACATACCGACATATAGACAGAGAGAAAGAGACAGAGACAGGTAGACAAAGGGAAAGAAAGAGAGAGAAAGAAAGATACAGAGAAAGAGGCAGGCAGGCAGGCAGACAGGCAGACATTAGAGAAAGAGAGCAAGAAAGAAAAAGAGAGAGTGAAAGAGATAACAAAAATTACAATAACACGAGAGCTAATCTAGTTGGGGCTTCAAACGTTTTAATAATGTTTAGATGAATACTGTTACCTCTGTACTGGAGATTTTGAAATTGAAATAAGGGCATGGATTATTAATGAGCGGGAATATAAGTGTGAGTTCGTGTATGTGTGTTTGTGAAAGCGAGTTTGTATGTACGTAACTGTGTGGTTTATTGTGTTTGTGAATACGAGTTTGTATAATCGTAATTGTGTGGGTTATTGTGTTTGTGAATGTGTGGTTGTTTGTACCCAAGTGTGTGTTGGTGACTGCGGTTTTATGTGCAGAACTGTGTATAGTTTATTGTGTATTTGTGAATATACAGTTGCATATACGTAGGTGTCTGCTTATGAATGTACGATCTCTTCTTCTTTTAACGGTAGGTTCATGTCTGAGCCGCCGTGGTCACAGCATGATACTCAATTGCAGTTTTCACGTTGTGATGCTCTTGGAGTGAGTACGTGGTAGGGTCCCCAGTTCCTTTCCACGGAGAGTGCCGGTGTTACCTTTTTAGGTAATCATTGAATGTACGATAGTATGTGCAAAATTGTGTGTATTTGAATGTGTGTTTGTATGCGTACATCCGCACGTGTGTTATTTTATGTGTTTCAGTATGTGTGTTTTTGAAGTGTATGATTTCCGTGTGCACTGGAGTATTTGCTCATACTGTATGTGCTTAGGTGCGTGTACGTATGTGCATATTCGTGCGTGTGCATATGTATGTGCACATCTCTGAATATTTTAGGAACATATAGAAGGGAAATGAAAAGAATCCATAATGTATATCAACGAAAGAACAATAAGACTATACGTGCAATATGTAAATTCCCT
>NC_051427.1:29161085-29163585 GCF_015228065.2 Penaeus monodon | reverse complement strand
CTGTTGTTACCATTGGTATTATTATGATTATCATTATTGTTTTGTTGATATCAATATTGTTTTGTTGTTGATTACCATCGTTATCATAATGATGATAATAATGATAATATTAGTAATAATAATATGATGATAATTATGACAATGATAACAACCATTATGATGATAATGATAATTATTATTTAATAATAGTAATATTAATGGTAATGGCAATGATAATAACAATGATGATAATAGTAGCAATATAATAAAACGTGTTGTTGTAGTAGGAGTAATAACGATAATAATAATAAAAATATGTAATGATAATTTTCGAAAAAAAAAATAGTGTGAATGATACAAACAGAAACAATAACACAAGCACAACGTCACAGTAACTGATAATCACCTCAATTACAAATGACAACAACACCTCATACCGTAACAATCAATAAAGACCCTTTATCGACAGGTGTTGCAAGTTTCAGGTGTTTTGACTCGTTAGTGTCTGTGTAACCTGTTCTTCAAAGTAGAAGTTGCGTTGCAGCCATTGCTTGCCTCTATACTTTCTCGTTTTTTTTTTGTTGTTTTTTTCACACTGATAGTTCTATTATTCTTTTCTTGCGTTTGTTTGTTCGTGGTTGATGGTGTAAAGTTTTGTTGTTGTGCTTGCTTTTTTGTGATAGTTATTATTATTTTATTATTATTGTTATTGTTTTTTTTATTATTATTCTTTTCAATATTATTGTTGTTTTTTATATCGTTGTTGATACTTTAGTTATTATTATCATTATTATTATTATTATTATTATTATTATTATTTTATCATTGTTATTGCTTTTATTATTATTATTAATATTATTATTATTATTATTATTATTATTATTATTATTATGGCTATTGTCATTACCATAATTGTTATTATTATTTCATCAGCATCATCATCATCGTTATAGCTATTATCGTCATTATCATTATTATTCTCATTATTAGCATCACCATCATCCTTATTATTGTTATTTCCTATCCTTATGTTTACCCTTCGTCTCCCTCAGCTTTTCTCCACCCGAAACCTCTTCCACATTTCACATTTCCACATTTTAATTCACTCCATCTTCTATTTACAACCCCTCCCCCCTCCCAGAAACCTCTCCACCTCTCCACCACTCTTCCCCCTCACCCCCTCTTTCCCATTCCACCCCTCTACCTCTCTACCTCCTCTCTCCTCCTCCCCATCCACCTCTCCACCCTCTACCTCCTCCCCCTTCCTCCTCCACCTCCTTCTACTCTACCTCCTCCTCCCCCTCCTCCTCCCCCTCCCCCTCCTCCCTCTCCCCTTTATCCTCCCTCTCCCCTCCTCCCTCTCTTCCTCCCTCTCCCTCTCCCCTTCTCCTCCCTCTCCCTTGCTTTCAGTCTTATGTTCTTCTTTGATGAGGTCGGGACGCCCTCCTGCCCCTCCCCACTGCCCCCCCCCCCCCCCCCCCCCCCCCTACCCCTTCAGCGCCTCGAGGTTTCCACTTAAACTCAGGTGTGAAGGCGAGGATCCAGGTGAAAAGAGGAGTGTCTCAAGGGGGTTCACAGGGCAATGCAAGTGGGGGGGGGGGAGAAGGAGAGGGAAGGGGAGAGAGGGGGGGTTAGTAGGAGAAAGGTAAAGAGGGTGTAAGAGAGGGAGATTAGAGGAAGTGGGAAGGAAGGGAGAGGGAGGAAGGAGGAGAAGGGGAGTGGAAGAAGAGGAAGAGGAGAGGGGGGTAAGAGGGAAGAGGAAAGGGGAAAGGTAGAAGAGAGGGGGGCGGTAGGAAGAAAAGAGAGAGAGAAAGAATGAGAGAGGGGGAGAGAGAGAGAGAGAGAGGGAGGGGGGAGAGAGAGAGAGACTATCCTTAACATAGCTGGCTTTGCAGTCTTTATTGACATTGATGCTGTGTGTATTTTTTCAATGCTGTGTTTGCTTTCTCTTTCTTTTCCTTTTTTCCTTAAGTCGCGTCTTCGAGAATTTATTTTTTATTACTGTTTTTTTTCTGCTTTATCTGTGTCTGTCATTAGTGTGTGTGCTTTTCTTGTTTACTTTTTTACTTTTTTTCATTTCATCTCTCTCTCTCTCTCTCTCTCTCTTCTTCTATCTCTCTCTCTCTCTCTCTCTCTATCTTCTCTCTCTCTCATTCTCTCTCTCTTCTCTATCTATCTTATCTATCTATCTCTATCTCTATCTCTTCTCTCTCTTTCTCTCTCTCCTCTCCTCCCTCCCTCCCTCCCTCCTTCCCTCCCTCCTTCCCTCCCTTCCTTCCCTCCCTCCCTCCCTCCCTCCCTCCCCTTCTCCTCCACCACCTTCACCTCTACCTCCTCTCCCACACTTCAGTTGTATTCTCCTTCTCCGTCTTTTACACCCTCAATTCCTCCTCCTGTATTTCCTCTCTCTTACTCCTCCTCTCCTTTCCTCTCCTCTCCCTCCTCTCCCCCCTCCATTCTCCCTCTTCTTAATCATCATCTTGTCTTCTCACGCCTTCTTCACTCGTCCTTCCTGTGATCA
>NC_051427.1:29153585-29156085 GCF_015228065.2 Penaeus monodon | reverse complement strand
TAGTGTGGTTCTGGTATCTCGCAACAGAAAAAAAACTAAGAGATATGTAATTGCAGAAATAAACGATTTGTGAGAAGTGATAATATTAAAAGTAATTATAAAGATTGTGTTCTATATCGCGATATAAATTGTGGTGATGTTTGTTTGGCTATAATCTACAGATGTGCCAAACTAGGAAACGACAAAGGTGAAAAAGAGCGAAAGTGAAATGATAAGGAAAAAGTGAAAAATGAAGAAACGAAATGAAATTTGACGAAACAAAAATATGGTGGATAGTGTGTGAAAGTGTGATTACACAAAAGTTACAGTTATTATACTGGAATCAACCCGTGGTGCTAATAGGAGAGAAATGGAAAAGGAAAAAAAAGAAACACTATTAAAATGAAATAAGAAGAAAGAGAGAATATATAAGTGACATGAAAATCATTTCAGTAATGTCAGCCACCTTTGTGAGGAAATGTGATAACATCTGCTGGAAAGTTTCTGATGTAAAAATGAAATAAGATTAATGAAAAGTGAGAATGTTTACGATATTAAAAAAAATAAAAGTGTTATGGCTTCGACTAAAGAAAACGTGTAGTAGAACATGATGATCGAAAAATAATGATTGATAAGATCGGTATAAATTTTGATACAGCTGTCAAAAAAATTAATAAATACAGTGATAAGACTGTCTTTGGCTTAATGTAGATTGTGATAAAGGTGAAAAGCAGGAAATGAAAAGGAAGTCGGTTTTAAGGAGTGGCAGCGAAACGCATTTAACACGAATAACTCGCAACAAATCACTCGACCAGTCAATTGACAAGTGACATTGTTTATACTGATGAAAATGGGGTGTAAATAAGAACACACTTGCTATGGAGAGCGATACTGAGCTGTGGTAGTACTTGGGGAATGATACGTAATTACATTATCAATAGGCAAATATTGATTATTGCTTACCCTTTTGGCAGCTGCACGCACGAGAACGCACATAGCGGGTGCATACGTGTGTGTGTGTGTGTGTCTAGCTGTCTGTCTGTCTGACCTTCTTTGTACGTATACTTACATACATGCATATATTACATATACATCCTGCACACATATACTTATAGATACACACACTTAAACACACACACACACACACACACACACACACACACACACACACACACACAATACATACATACATACATACATACATACATACATACATCAACACACACACACACACACACACACACACACACACACACACACACACACACACACACCCCCACACACACACACACACACACACACACACACACACACACACACATTAAGTACACATAAGATATATATATATGTTCTTATAATTCACGGTCGGATTTGGTCCTGCGTGCAGGCGTCTACACACACGCACACACACGTTTACATACACGCGCGCGTGTGTGTGTAAATATATGTGATATGAATGTATGTATATATGTATATGTAAGAATACATATATATATATATATATATATATATATATATATATATATATATATATATATGTAAATATATTCACAATACGTATATACAAATACATACATACACCACACACACACACACGCATACTATCTTACATATATGTAACGTATATATTATAATTATATATATATATGATATATATATATATATTAATGGATATTATATACATATATATATATATTAAATGGATATATATATATATATATATATATATATATATATATATATATATATGTATGTATGTGTGTGTGTATGTGTATATATATGCGTACACACAAAGACGTGCGGAGCACACACACACCACACACACACACACACACACACACACACACACACACACACACACACACACACACACACACACACACACGTATTGTGTGTATGTATACAGTATATATATATATATATATATATATATATATATATATATATATATATATATATATATATATATATATATATATATATATATACATTTACAGATGTGCAAAAGTAACTCATCAATATTGTATCACCGGTTCATTGATGCCCACTCCTGGACGCAGCGCCGAGACAGATGCGGCTTCCAGTCTGGAGCAGCATTATCGAACAAGAAAGTGAAATGATCCCGAGCACAGGGAAGAGCAGGTCATTTCACTGCTGGGCGATCTCGCCCCGTTTGTCATCATATATGGAGTTTCTTCTGCAGTTTACTTTGATATTTGTAGATGAATGGTATTGTTGGTAATTTTAGTAATTTACTTTGAATTTTGGTGGCTACATAGAGTACAGAAACATTGCATCTTTTGAGAATTGTCATCTTGTAAAGCTAAAATCGATCGCGCTTCGCAGATAGACCACTTTTCCGGGACCCGTTCCAGTATTACGTTTTCAGCGTCCACGAGAACCTTGTTTTGGCCCATTAGCGCATTTTTACCGCCATGAATGACATGGATATAAATACACAAACTTGCAATGTCAAAAAACGGTGAATGGAAGTCCATCAAAGTAGGCGAATGAATAAGTT
>NC_051427.1:29138585-29143585 GCF_015228065.2 Penaeus monodon | reverse complement strand
TATATATATATATATATATGTGTGTGTATATATATTATATATATATATATATATATAATATATAATATATATATATATATTATATTATATATATATATATTTTTTTTTTTTTTTTTTTTTTTTTTTTTTTTTTTTTTTTTTTTTTTAGGTATGTCTCTATATACTGTTGTGTGTGTGTGAGTGTGAGTGTGGATGCGTGTGTGTGATTTATTGCGCCTGGTTGAGAGACGACAATGGGAGGTGTTGGCGTATATGAAGTTTTTCACGTGATCGGTAGTAATGCGTTGATTTTATCCATATTCGTGCTTACATGTGCTGTTTTTGTTTTTGTTGTCGGCAAAAAGTCCCCCCCCCTCTCTCTCTCCTCTCCCTCCTCTCCTCTCCTCCTCTATTCTCTCTCTAGTTATTAATTCTATCTCATCTATCTACCAATCTTTCTCTCTGCCTTTGCCTCTCCACCGCACGCCGCCTGTCTGCAGCCGAACCAAGGGCGCACCCCCTCCCTTCCCGTCCTCCCCCCTCCCTTCGGGTCACGGCCTGGCGGTGTTACGTCCTATACCTCGGCGTCACGTCCTCTTACGTCACTCGCTCGTGTTCTGTGTCCGTTGCGTCACCGCGTCACAAGGAGACGTCGTTTTGAGTCATCCGTTTCCATGGTTGTGTCTCAGCTGACGTCGGCGTATCCTATCCAAACTCCACGCTAGGTGCTTGGGTAATATTTCGAGTGTCTTGGCGTTTGCGTTCCTGGCACCGTGGCCCACTTTTGCGTGGCCCTCTGCTTGCGCTTTGACCCCCTCCTCCCTGTTCAGCCTGGCTTGCTTGGCTAATCACCCATATCTTGCTTATTGAATGAAAACATTTTTTTGTCTTTCTGTATATGTTCTTTCATGCTTTATCTCTCTTCCCTTTTTTATTGATACTTTCTTGGGTTTGCTCTCTCTCTCTCCTCTCATCTGTCAAATATTTCTTTTAATTTTTTCCCTTTTTTTTCTTAACAAAACCCCATCTTTGTAACGCCAGTGCCATTTCGTACAAAGAAGGACCATACCTTCTCGTGCGTTGCGTGATAATGTAGCCTAATGTCAGAAGGATAGTAGAGGTGTAATTATGTCTTTGTGTGTTCTTCAGACGTCTATCTTTTTTCCATTTTATAATCATTTATCTCAGTTCTTCAGTTTCTCTTAGCTTGTTCACTCTTGTCTTTTCTTAGATCTAATGTATATTTTTTTCCTCTTCACTTCTATTGATATTTTTTACCTATCATTTTTCTCAATGTATATTTTTTTTCACTTCTTTGTCATTTTACTTCTGCTTCTTCTGTCTTTTCTCTCCCCTTCCGCATTTTTCTCACCTCTTTCCATCCTTTACACCCTCCTCCCCTTTTTTCTTCGTTTTCGTTACTTCTCTCCTGGTTCCTTTTTCTTCCCCAACGCCCACAGCCTATTTACCAGTCATCCCCCACCCGCTGTCTTTTCTATTCTGGTCCATCTCAAACATAAGTCCTTTTTCCCCTCCTCTGCCCCCCTCTTTGCATCCCCCCCCCCACACTCTCTTTCATCTCGCCTTCGCACTCTTCTTTCGAGGCAACACCACCCCAAACTACCACAGTTTTGGAGATGTTACCACAACCCGAGCAATGCTGCCGCGTTTACCATAGCTACTCTAATGCTACCTCGTGTTAGGGTAAGCCTAAAGTTAGCACGACCTCCTCAACTTCGGTGCTACTACAGCCTGTGCAATGTTAGCAATGTCATCACAACGTTGGCAATACTACAACTTCCAGTACAACCTTAAAACGAGATTTCACAACCACTGCAACATTGATATTACAACCTTAACATTTCACAACCGCCTACTGCAACCACAACACTGCAATCTTAATACAACACTACCACAACCTTAACAACACAGCCACAACCACTTCAACCTGAAAACTATGCTACCACAACCGCTACAACTCTAAAAATACTACCACAGCCAGTACAACCCTACACAACCTTGGAGACAGTACCACAACTTTGGCAGCGGGATGTGAAAGTGTGATTAGCTTTTTGTCATTACCTTTTTTTTCCCTTTCTCTCTATTATGTCGTCCTTTCTCTTTCCTTCCTTTCGTCTTCTTCATCATCCTTTTTCTCCTTCCCCTTTTATCCTCCTCCTTTTCTCCCGCCTTCCCTTTTGTGTTGTGCGGTACAAAGAACGTTTGTGTGTGTGTGTGTGTGTGTGTGTTTGTGTGTGTGTGTGTGTGTGTGTGTGTGTGTGTCGTGTGTGTCTGTGTGTGTGTGTGTTTTCCTTAATTTGTTTTCATAATTATTCATTTTCCCTTTAGATCATTTACAGACTCACTTATTATTAATAATAATTATATTCTTGGAATTATCTGATTTAAAAGTTGATGAGTGATTACTAAAGAATATGTAGGTCGCATTTACTCATTTATGTACTTACGCTTTTTGACCGGAACTGGAAGTAGAGAGGAATGTTGATGATGATGTTTCAAGTGCTTCGTTGGTTGAGAATTTTGGCAGATGAGTTTTTTTTCGGTCCTTTGGTCTCTTTTGCTTTCTTTTTCTCTTTCTTCTTGTTTTTTTCTTTCTTTCTTGTCCGTGTTCTTATGCTTTAATCTATTTCTCCCTTTTCCTCTCCTCCTCCTCCTCCTACTTTCTTTCTTTTCATGTTCTTTCTCCTTTTTCTTCTACTTTTTTCTCCTCTTCTTCATCATCTTCTTCTTCTGTTATTCTTATTCCCCTTCTTCTTCTTCTTCTTCTTCTTCTTCTTCTTCTTCTTTTTCTTCTTCTTCTTGTACTTCCTTTTCTTTTCCTTTTCTCCTCCTCCTCCTCCCCTTTCCTCCTCTTCCTTCTCCTTCTCCTCCTCTTCCTCCTCCTCCTCCTCCTCCTCCTCCTCCTCCTCCCCCTCCCCCTCCCCCTCCCCCTTCCCCCTCTCCTTCCCCCTCCCCCCCCCTCCCTACTTCATTGTCATTTATTTCCCCTTTCTCCTTTTTTTCTTCTACTTTTCTCTTTATTCCTCTTCCTTCTTCTCCCCCCCCCCCGTCACCATCCCTTGGGGCTGGGCGTGGTCCTAGCAGCCCTCAGGCAACGTTTATTTTTATAAACTCCGAATTTATTTTAACACCCCCCCCCCCACCTCCTCCTCCTTAGAACAACGCGGAATAGTTACGCTGACATGTAGCGGAAGGTTTTAAATACTTATTAATACTTTTTTTTTTACCTTTTTTTACCCTTTTTTTTTGGTTTCTTTCTTTCTTATATCTATTCTTTGTTCGATCTCTCCTGTCCTCTTTTTTTCCTCTCTGTCCTTATTCTTTTTTTTTTCTTTCTCTTTTTCTGTCTTCTTTTCTGTCCTTCTTTTCTTTCTCGCTTTCTTATTTTCTCTCTCTCTCTCTCTCTCTCTCTCTCTCTCTCTTCTCTCTTCTCTCTCTCTTCTCTCTCTCTCTTTTCTCTCTCTCTTTCTTCTTCTCTCTTCCTCTCCCTCTTCTCTCCTTCTTCGTTTGTCTTCTCATTTGTCATTGCTTTGTCATCTGTTTCTTTCTCTTCCCTTCTCTCTTCTTCCTGTTGTCCCTTTTGTTTTTGCTTTCATGCGCACTCTCGATTATGTTTATGCTCAATATGAGCATGTTGTCATTTTTGTTTTTTCCCTTACCACGTGGCAAAGAAGGAGATGTGGGAGGGCGTTTGTTAGGAGGAGTAGACTATCGTGGGATTCTTGCTGTTTATAGGTGGAGATGATTTTAATTTTTTCTGATTTCCTTTTTTGGGGCGGGAGGGGGGGAGGGTACGGGATGGGAGACGACGAGAGTGCGCTAATACGGCGGAGAGTGATAGAATAAGCGTGATCTGTTAATGGAGGCGCGGAGGGAAGGAGGGAGAGAGAGGGAGAGAAAGGAGAGGGGAGGAGAGAGTGAAGAAGGAGAGAGGGAGAGGGAAGGAGGGCGGAAGAGAGAGAGAGGGAGGGGGAAGGAGAGAGAGAGAGAGAGAGGGGAGAGAAGAAGAGAGAGGGGGGAGGGAAGAGAGAGAGAGAGGGGGGAGAGAGGGGAAAAGAGAGAGAGAGAGGAGAGAGAGAAATGGATATATATGAGAAGGATGTAGAGGAAAGAGGGATGACAAATATATGAGAAGGGAGAGAAGGAAAAGGAAGCGGATATTCTGTCTGTCATGAGAAGCGTACCTGTCGAAAACATCTGCATAATACTGAGAGGAAACGGGAAGACAGCACAAACATCTTTGTCCTTTTTGTGTAAAGCTTAAAAGTAACCAAACCATAAAAGTATTTGCTGTTACAGAAGGAATGTAACGGAAGAATTGTTCATCAAGGGAGGGTGTTCAGAAGGGGAGAGAGAGAGAGAGAGAGAGAGAGAGAGAGAGAGAGAGAGAGAGAGAGAGAGAGAGAGAGAGAGAGAGAGAGAGAGAGAGAGAGAGAGTATGAAAGAGAAAAACCAAGAGACAAGAAAGGAGAGAGAGAAGACAGGAAGCAATCGGCAGGGATTAATTGAAAGGGAAAGGGGAAAGAGAGGAGAAGGAACACAGGAAGAAACACAAGTGGACGGGGATAAAGGTAGTAACATTGGCACAGGTGAAAAATTAAACTCTCCTTTTTGCTTCTGCTCCGGGGAGGGAGAGCTGTGAAGGGGGGGGGGGGAAGGGGATGTGGATATACGGTCCGTGTCGGCGGGAGCGAAGCTTTTTTTGCGTAGGGTGGTGGGTGTCTGCATTCCTCCCTCTTCTGTTCTTCTGTTCTTCTCTTCTCCTTTTCTTCTTTTTCCATCGTTTCGTCTTCTGTGTTCCTTTTTTCCTCTCCCGTTTCCTGTTCTGATTTTTCCCCACCTCTGTCTCTCTCCCATCCTTCCATTTCTCTCTCTCTCTCTTCACTCTTTCACTCCTCCTCTTTCTCATTTATCATTTCCCGTTTTCGTTTTTTCCTTTCCCCTCCTCTCCAATCCCTCCCCCCCTCCCCTCCTTCCTATCCCTTCTTCCCATCTCTAGT
>NC_051427.1:29128585-29133585 GCF_015228065.2 Penaeus monodon | reverse complement strand
GAGGAACAGGAGAGAAAATAGGTTATTGGAGCATGAAAAACAAGAGATATGGGACAGATGGAAACACGAGACGAGAAGAAAGGTAGATATTCGACGAAAGAGTAGATCAAAAGAACGAAAAAAGGGTAGAAACAAAGAAAAGAAAGAAGAGACTCGAACAGGAAAAGGAGAAAGGAGATATATATAAATAAGTAATACGAAGAGAAAGAATGGCGAAAACAAACAGAAAGAGGAGAAGGGAAAAAAAGGAAAACAAAAAATAAGGTGGAGATAAACAGATAAGGAAGGATAGACGAGTAGAAAGAGGGAATGAAAGGAAATGTTCAAAAGAAAATGTTGAGGCAGAAGCAGAATGATACATGAAGTAGGGTGTGTTTTGAAAGAGAAAACCAATCCTTAATTCCAAGTTAAGTTAACGATAATAATAATTTGGTTTAAGATGGAGCAGCGAGATAAGATTCATTTTGTTTTTATTTTTATTTTTTTTTATCATTAGTATTATTTATTATTATTATTTATTTATTTATTTATTTATTTTTTTCTTGAGCAAAGGCTAAAAGGTAATAGATTATTTAGTAATGAGTTTGTTGATATTAATTATTTTATATGTTTATTTATACTAACTAGAACATGAAGTAGAGAATGAATGTAACGTAAGAAGTTTTCATCAGGGGAGAGTTTCGTGAAGGGGAAGTATTCAGGAGACGGAGAAACACTAGAAGTAAGAAGGGAGGGTAAAGGAGGAGAAAATCTGCGTGGCACGAAGAGGGGAACAGGAGAAGGAAAGTGTGGAAGGAGAGGAAGACACGGACGAGCAGACCGACAGACACACGCACACGCATACACATATGCACATGCACATGCACATCTACATGCACGCACGCACACACACACAAGCGCGCGCGCACGCACGCACGCACACACACACACACACACACACACACACACACACACACACACACACACACACATACACACATACACACATACACACATACACACATACATACATACATTTATACAGACAGACAGACAGACAGACAGACAGACAGACAGACAGACAGACACAGATACACAGACACGCATACATACAGACATGGACAGACACAGTGGAGAGAGAAAGTTGAGGAGAGGGAGAGGGACTGATGGCTAGGTCGTAGGCTGTTACGAGGACGAAGTAGGGAGCCGCCAGGGGGCAGATATTAATAGGCAGTGGGCTTTGTAGGGGAGGAAGAGGGGGCAGAAGGACACGGTTGGAGGGGGAATGAGGGGAAAGGGAAAGCTAGGGGAAGAAGAGGCCATGGGGGAGTAGAAGAAGATGAAGAAGGAGAATGAGAATGAGAGAATGAGAAAGGAGAACAGTGAGAAAGAAAAGAGAAGAGATGGAGAGAATGAGAAATACAAGTGGAAAAGAAAACATTTCGAAAGAGAGAAGACGAGTGCTTTAGCAAACGAAGAGGAGAGATGAGAGAAAAAAAGGAAGCGAAGAGAACGAAACAGACGGACAATATTCGTAAATGAATGATTGGGAGAAGAGGCAGGAAATACATACAGATGGAAGCTGACATCGTGCGCACTGGTACACGAGCTGGTGTGCGTGCATATATAGGTGGAATGAAGGGGATATATTGGTTGTGCGGAGAGAGGGGAAGAGAGGGAGATGGAGAGAGGGGAAGAGAGGGAGTCGAGAGAGGGGAACAGAGGGAGATGGAGAGAGGGGAAGAGAGGGAGATGGAGAGAGGGGAAGAGAGGGAGATGGAGAGAGGGGAACAGAGGGAGGGGTAGATGAATAAAACGTTGAAGAAAAAGAGGTGGAGGTGGAGATAGAAATTGAGATAGGACTAGATGTAGGAGATGGAAATCTAGATGAGAGTATTAGATAAATGAATATCTATTTATCTATCTATCTATCTATGTATATATATATATATATATATATATATATATATATATATATATGTATATATATATGTATATATGTATGTATGTATATATATGTACATATGCATATAATTCTGAAGAAAGAATAAAAAAAACAGCGAGGAACAACCAAGGCAATAAAGTAACGTGAATATGAATGAAGACCCCAGAGTGAGTCGCCGCGCCACCCGGAGGACCACGAGAGGAAGGAAACGTCCCGAGATCACGTCGGGAATCGCCCTCTGCTTCGAGAATGCTAACCAGCCTCCCTCGCCGCCGCCGCCGCCGCCGCTGCCACCGCTGTCCCGCGAGGATCGAGGCGGCGGCGGCGCGCGGGAGGCTGCTCGGGGCTCCGTTTGTTTAGGCCTATGGCGTCGGTGGGATTTCTGTGCTGTTATTTATCGATTGCTCTTGGTTGTGCTGGCTTTGTTTTTGTTGTTTTTGACATTAGTTTTGTTTTTGTTATTCCTGTGTTTGTTTGTTTGTGCAGCTGTTTTTGTTATTGTTAGTTAATGTTACCAATATGACTCCGCTGGCATTAGCATAAACGACTTGTTTTATGTTGTTTATTGAATTTATGATTTGTCTTGTATCATGGTTAATTTCGTGCAATTGCTGTGCCTGAAATTTCGATTAGCCCCGATCCAGCCGCGTCGAGCGATAGGCCTATTTCTTTAACACGTGCGTGGATCTGGTCAGTGAGCCTTTCCCAGCGGGTAGACCCTTCGCTTTGCCGACCTCTGACCTGATCTCAGTGACCTTCAGACCAGGTGTTAATGCATGCTACCCCTCCCCTTCCTCCCTCTTTCTCCTCCCTCCCACTCCTCCTCCTCCTCCCCGTTTTCTCTTCCGCTATTCCGCCCCCACTCCAGCTCTCGGCTCTTTTTCTCCTCTTTTCCTGCGCTTTTCCTGTCCTCCATCCCGTTCCCTCCTCCTCTCATCCACCCCTCTCTTCCTCTCCTTCTCCACCACCTTCCTTTCTCCCACTTCTCCACTCCCTCTCCTCCTCTCTCCACTCCTCCCCCACCCCTTTCCTTCACTCTCTCTCCTCCTCATTTTCTTTCCTTCCTCATTCTTTCTGTCCTAATCCTGTCCTCCTCTCTTCTCCGTCTTTAAATCCTTCTATCCCCTACCTCTTTCCCTCTTTCCCTCCGCACCCTACCTCCTCCATCCCTTCACTCCAGTTCTTTCTCCCTTCCCTCCCCTCCCTCTCCCCTCACCACCTCCCCTCATACTCTTCCCTCTCCCCTCACCACCTTTCTTCATACTCTTCCCTCTCCCCTCATCCACTCTCCCCCATTCCCTCACTCTCTCTCCCCTGTTCCCTGTCCCTTCCCCAACCCCTTTCCTCCCCTCCCCTCCCCTCCCCTCTCTCAGGTGGGCTGGATGCTGCATCTCTTTCGGCTCAGCGCTCGGGGGTCACGGATTTTGTCTCTCCTCTCGGCCTTTGTTGCAGGTATACAAGGTCACTGACCCTTCGTCGTCGTCGCCGGGCGGCAGTCGATACTTCCTCGGTGGGTCGGCCCGGCCGCTTCCTTCCTTTCTTCCTTCCTTCCTTCTTTCCTTCCTTCCTTCTCAAGCAGGCCGCGCGCGCTCTTTCTTTTTCTCTTTCTCTCTTGTCTTTTTAAAAATATATCTCGCTTTTTCTTGCCTCTTCTCGCTCTTGCTATTTGTCTTTTTTCTCTCTCTCTCCCTTCCCCCTCTTTTTCTTTCTTTCCTTCCATCCTATCCCCTACCCTTCTCTCCCTCTCCTCCCTCCCTCCCTCCCTCCCCTCTCCTATCTATCCCCTCCCTCTCCTCCGATTTTCCCTCTCTCTCTCACACCTTCCTTCCATACTCCGTCTCCCTCTCCTTCTCCTTCTTCTCCTTCTCCTTGGCCTTCTCCTTCTCCCTTTCCAAGAGCGCCAGAGAGAGCACGAGAGCAGGCCTGCAGCGGCCATACAAGCTCACGTTTACCGTCCTCTTAACCCCCTCCCCCCCGGGTTTAACAGGGATGTCATAATGGCCGCGGGTCGTACCATACCGTCTGCTCCGGTTAAGGGGGGCGGGAGGTCTAAGGTGGTGGGGGTGAGGGGGTAGGGGTAGGGGTGGGCCGAGAAGGGGTGCGTTGGGTGGGTTAGGGAAAGCCGTGTGGCGTACTTCCTGCCCTCCTCCTTGTGCCTTTTTGGTGTTGCTTGGTTCACGCATGCAAGGTTGGTTTTGCTCGTCTGATCGCGTTCTTTGTTCGGTGCTTGGTGTGTGTGTGTGTGTGTGTGTGTGTGTGTGTGTGTGTGTGTGTGTGTGTGTGTGTGTGTGTGCGTGTGCGTGTGGTTGCGTGTGTGCGTGTACGTGTGGGTGTTGGGTGTTCATAATCATCTGTATGTGGAATTGTAGGTGTTTGTATATATGTTTTGTACGTAGATTTGTTTGTGCGAGTGTTTCTGTTGTCAGTGTATGTTTGTGTATTCATATGTGAGTATATCAAATACAGGCACGCAGGTACACGTACACACACACACACACACACACACACACACACACACACACACACACACACACACACACACACACACACACACACACACACACACACACACACACACTTAATCGCGCGTGCTCATACGCAAGCAAGGAAGAGGACGACGCTGCAGTAATGAACAACACAAAGCGGGGGCGATTCATGTTCGTGGAGGGGGTGAGGGGGAGGGGGTGGTGGGAGGAGAAGGACTAGGGGGGGAGGGTTAAAAGGGAGTTGGGGGGGGGGGCTGTCTAGCATATGACAAACACCCACAATCATTTCCGTTAATTCACAACCGGACACGTGCACAACGAGGCTTTCCGTTCACCACTCGGCCATTAATAACATATTGCCTGATAGCGTGTCTTTTTCTCTTCCTCTTTATTTCTTTTTTCTTTTTTCTTTTTGTCTTTTTGTCTTTTTTTCTTTTTCTCGCGAGACTAAGACCGTGTCAGAGTCCGGCTGAAGGGCTGCCGCGCCTCTTGGGGACTTTGGGTGTGGGCGTGCGAGAGAAAAGAGAATGTGTGAGAGAAAGAGTGGTAGAGAAGATAAGAACGAAGAGCAGAGAGAAGAAAATAACAGA
>NC_051427.1:29121085-29123585 GCF_015228065.2 Penaeus monodon | reverse complement strand
CCTTCGCTTTTTATGCCTTCCTTCCTCTCCCCATATTTCCCCTTTCATTCTTTTCTGATTTTCCTTACTTCTCTTTTTATTATTATTATTATTATTATTATTATTATTATCATTATTATCATTATTATTATTATTTATTTATTTATTTATTTATTTTGTTTATTTATTTATTTTTTTATTATCATCATCATCATCATCATCATCATTTGTTTATCGTTTATCAATTTTCGAATTGCCCGCACTTCCGCCTGTCCCGCGGGCGTGATGGGCGTGCCGCTTTGCATATCGTATTTTCTTGTGCCTCTGCGTTTCGCTTTCTCATCCTCCTCGTCTCCTATTTCTTTCCTTTTTTCTTTCTTTCCTTCTTTCTATCTTTCTTTCTCCCTTTATCGCGTGGTCTATCTTTTCCTTTCTTTTCCTTGCTCTCGGGATATCTCTGTTTCTCTCTCTCTCTCTCTCTCTCTCTCTCTCTCTCTCTCTCTCTCTCTCTCTCTCTCTCTCTCTCTCTCTCTCTCTCTCTCTCTCTCTCTCTCTCTCGTCTTCTCTCTCCTTCCTCGGCATCGTAATTTGACTTGATCTTTTACATTGTTCTTTGAAACATTCTATATTACTACTTATTATTACTTATTATTTATTTATTATCATCATTTTTTTCTTCCGCTTCTTACACTGTACCATTATCCTGCACTTGCTCTTTCTTATTCTTTCCTCTTCTGCCTTTCCCTCCTCTCTTCTCGACCTCCCTCCACCCTTTACCCTCTCTTTATATTCGTTCAAGTGGTTCCGAGTAAGGGCCAGAGAGATAGAGAAATAGAAAGAAAAGGAGAGAAAGAGAAAGAAAGAGAGAAAGAGAAGAAAGAGAGAGAAAGAGAGAGAGAAGAAAATGAAGGAGAGAGAGAGAAGGAGGGGGGGAAGAAATAAAGAAAGGAGAGAGAGAAAGAAAGAAGATAGAAGAGAGAAGAGAGAGGAGGGGAGGGGGAAGAAAGAAAAAGAAAGACAGGCACAGAGAGAAAGACAAGAGAGAAAGAGACAGCCAAATGCGGCCGTCAAGATTTCGTTCAATAGTGGCCCTTGTGAGAGGGAGAGAGAGGGAAGGCGATGTCCCTTACGACCCCTTATCATAGAGGTGAGAATTGCCACCCGACCTAGTGCATATCCACGGGGTGTGCATGCAGTTGTTCCTTACACGCGCGCTCTGTGGCGGGGAAGCAGCGCTGATTATCGGCTTCACGGGGGTTAGTTGAGTGGAAAATGGATGGAATTGATGAAATTCTTAGTGGAGTTTGAATGTTTCGGGGGGGGGTGGGGGAGAGGGTGGAAGCTGGGAGTTGCTGGGGGGGTGGGGTGGGGGGGGGTGGGGGGGGGGCGGTGGGGGGGGGGTGGGAGTGGGTGGAGTGGGGAAGGGGAGGGGCAGGAGTGTGGGGGTTAGGGTGTGCGTGTGGGTGGGAAGTGGGAATGATGGTGAGAAATGAGGTATTGTGTGATGGTGATTTACTAATAGCGATGGTCATCATGAAGCTCGTGGTGTTAAAAGTAGTAACAGTGATACGGGAAGTGACGAGATGATAATTGATCTTTTATTATGTGTAATTGTATTATAAAAGTTTAGATCTCAGTACCTGTGTTTTTTTCATATCTCCCCTCCACTTCTCTTTCTCTCCTCTTACTCCACCTCCAATCCTTTCTCCTCCTCCTCTTCCTCTTCCTCCTCTTGCTTCATCATCATTATAATCTCCCACGCCCTCTTCTCCTCCTTTTCTTCCTCCTCCTCTTCCTCCTCTCCTCCCATTTCTTCCCTCTTCCTCTTTCCTCTCCTCTTCCTCTCCTCTCCTCTTCTCCCTTCCTCTCTCTCTCTCTCTCTCTCCTCTCTTTCCTCTCTCTCTCCTTCTCTCCTCTCCTCTCTGTCTCCTCTTCTTGATCCCCTTCTCTGCCCTTTCTCTTCTCCATCTCCTCCTCTCTCTCTCCTCTCCTCTCTCTCCTCTCTCTCTCCCCCCTCTCTCTCCCTCTCCATCTCTCCTCTCTCGCCCTTCTCTCTCCCCCTCCCCTCTCTCCTCTCTCCCTCTCCCTCCCTCCCTCCTTCTCCTCCCTCTCCTCTCCCTCCCCTCCCTCCCCTCCCTCTCCATCCATCTTCTCCACCTTCGGGGGGTCTTATTGAAGGCGTTTTTTCCCCATTCCCCCAAAAACCTGCGGTCTCGGTCGGGGGGTCGGTGGCGGTTCCTCACTTTTCTGGGAAGGGGGGGTATTTTTGGTATTCTTGCCCTTTTTTCGGCTCTTCTGTTTTATCGATTTTGGTTTGTATTTATTTTTTTTTTTTTTTATATTTTTTGCCTTTGATCATCCTTGTACATTCTTTTCCCTTTCTTTCCCTTCTTCCCCCTTTTTTCCTCACCCCTTTTTTTTTGCTTCTTTCTTCTCTTCCTCTCATCTCTCCCCCTCCCCCTTTCTTCTTCCTCCTTCCTCCTTTTTCTCTTTCTCCTTTCTCCTCTTTCCCCTTCCCTCC
>NC_051427.1:29106085-29113585 GCF_015228065.2 Penaeus monodon | reverse complement strand
TATATATATATATATATATATATATATATATATTATATTGATATATATAACATTACAGTCTACACACAATCCAATATTATACTTATATTTAGATTATCAAAAACATCACTTACACATCCCCTTCCCCTTCCTTTCCTATCCATATACTCATCTGCATCACCTAATCCAATCAACGGTAGATCAGTGACTTACGTGACAGAGCAGGGCGAGGATAGATAGATCATAGGAAATAGGAATATAGATAAAAGGAGTGAGAGACAGGAAGATAGCCGAAAGACACAGACACGAACAGATACACAGACTAAGCGAAGAGAGAGAGAGAGAGAGGATACCCAACACCGAAAGGGAAGGTCGGGAAAAGGAAGCGATAAAAGGGCAGGCGGGAAGGGTCTAAAAGGACGAGAGAAAGGGGGTAAATGGGGGCAGACATAAATAACGGGATCAGGGGGAGGATGGGAAGGGGGGACGAGGGGGAGATGAGTGGGAGAATGGAGACGGGAGATGGGAGAGGGAGGGAGAGGGGGGGAGAAGAGATGGGAGAGGGGAGAGAAGAGATGAGAGAGGGAAGAGAAGAGATGGGAGAGGGGAGAGTAGAGATGGGAGAGGGTAGTGGATGGGAAGATGGGAGAGAGGGGAGAGGGAGAGGACGGGAGGGTAGAGAGGGGAATGGGGAGAGAGGGAGGGAGAGGGGGGTGTAATTTGAAGCAGCTGCCGGCGTGCTCCTGTGCGGTGTAAGTCATACCCGGGGATCGCGTTCCAGTGGCGCGGGTTTCGCTGGCCTCGGTGTGCTCGGGGGGAGGGGGGGCTGTGTTTTGGGGGGTTGGGAGGGGTGGTGTTTGTGTTTGTGAGGGGGAGGGGGCTATTTATGTGTATATCGGACTGTTTGTGTGTATAGAGGTGTTGGTCTGCGGGGGGAGAATTAGGTGTACGTTTGTGTATGTATGTATAGGGGTATGCGTCGGTATATGGGATGTGCCGTTATAGAAAGTGGTGGGATAGGGAGGTGTCTCATCGTGTATGTACGTATGTGTGTGCGTATTGTTGCGTAGGGGGGGGGAGTGGGAGGTGGAGGGTCGAGGACAAGCGCGTGCGCCCACGTACGTTGGGGGAGGGGGGCGTGTGCGTTTGTGTTTAGGTTTGCGTGCGTGTTTGGTATATTGGCTTAGGTGGTGTTATATTAATCTTTATTCGTTGTTTTATGATTATTACTATTGATTATGGACTTGGTTGCTCTTAATTTTTCTAGGAAGACCTTTATTCAGGATGAACTATTACACCTATTGAAACCCCAAACCACGTTCAGAGCACACTGTATAGCTAAAGGATAAAGAAAAGACGAAGATAGAAAAATGATAGCGAAAACAATAGAAAAATTTACAGGATCATAGGATGTCGCAAGCAGTGTCGGTTGTGGCAGTTGCTTTTGGTCAGCCTAACGGGTCGCCCGATCACTTGACCGCCCGACTGCTTGCCGCGCGACCGCCCGACCATGCGACTTTCCGATCCATCCGACAATCCGACTTTCCGACCATCCGACTTTCCGACCATCCGATTGCCTTACCTTACCACCGCCTGACCGCAAGATCGTCCAAATGGCCGACCTCCCGACCATCCAGTCACCCGACGGTCGCCGATAAACTTCGTATATTTCCCGATGTTGGTTTTCTACCGATAAAGAATATTAAATCGAGTTATTTGTGGCCGAAGTGCCAGATATGCGCGTGAGACTTGAGCTATATATTTCTTTCTTTGTTTGAGTGGGTGGGGATGGGGGAACCGTGAGTGTGTGTTGTGTGTGTGTGTGTGTGTGTGTGTGTGTGTGTGTGTGTGTGTGTGTGTGTGTGTGTGTGTGCGCGCGCGCGCATGCGTGCGCGTGTGCGTGCGTGCATGTGCATATATGCATGTATATCTATGTATTCATGTTTTTTTTTTCTGTCCACGTTTGTTTGTTTGCGTTCATAGGTTAGGGAACGCTGCCCATTAACGCGGCGACACCTCGAACGCGTTCAACAGTTGCAAGGGACCGGAAGGGGAGCTCTGATTGGCTGACGATTGGCTATCAAATCAGGATGCTGGAGGCTGATTGGCGAGGCGCTGGTGATCGCGGCGGAATCGGCCAATTGGCGTGAAATTGGAAATCGGGTTCGGGAGGAGGAGCGGAATTGCGGTTTTATTTCGATCGCGACGGAGCCTGTCGATTTCGGTCGCGTAGGGGGGGGGGGGATTTTTTTTTTTAATCACTGTCTGTGTCTTTCGCTTTTTCTGCTTTCTTTTTTTTTTGTCTCTTCTCGCATTTTGTTCTTTAAGCAGAGAAAGAACGTTTCTCTCTCTCTCTCTCTCTCTCTCTCTCTCTCTCTCTCTCTCTCTCTCTCTCTCTCTCTCTCTCTCTCTCTCTCTCTCTCTCTCTCACTCTCACTTTCACTTTCACTTTCACTTTCACTCTACCCTTATCAACCCTTTCTCTCGCTTCACTCTTTTCTCTCGCCTTTTTTTCTCTCTCTTTTCCCCTCACTTTTGTTTTGAAAACTCCATGTCACTCTTGTGTCATGTCTTGATGTCCTCTGATGTCAGAGAGGGAGGGAAGGGATGAGGCATGATAAAGCGGGAAGAAAGAGAAAAAAGAGGAAGAGGAAGAGGGAGGGAGAAGAAGGATCGTGACCAAAATGAAAAGGGAAAATCTCGGGGAAAATCATCCTATTTTAGGGCGTGCGGAGGAGGGAAGAGGAGGAAATCGAGGGAAAGAAGAGATATTGGTGAAAAAGAAATTACGGACAGAGAAATAGGAGAAAAAAGAAATCAGACAAGACATCTAAAAGCAGTAGAATTAGCGAAGAAGAGATGTAAAACGAAGGAGGAGACAAGAAAAGAGCTAACATTTCGGCGCGGCGCACGCCCACCGTCAGCGCCCCCGTGGCCAGCGCGAGGGTTAAAACGGCCGTAACAGATCTCGCAGCCGTCGTCACCGCCGTCGCCAGCGGTGTCGTGGTCCAGCTGGCGCCGCGGCTCCGTAATCGGCGGGGGCGAGGAGAGGTTTATAGGGAGGGCGTGCTCTTACCTTCTCCTTCCCCCCCCCCTCCCCCTTTCTGTCTGCCTGCCCGCCTTTCCCTCCCCCCCCCCCGTCTGTCTGCCTGCCCGCCGTCCCCTTTTTTGCTGTCTGTGTGGTTCTTCTCTGTTCCCTTTCGGTCTCTGTATGTCTGCTCCTTTCCCTCCGTCGCTCCCTCTTTGTATGTCTCTTCCCTTACCTTCCTTTCCCTCCCCTCCCCTTCCTTCTCTCTTCCTTTCCCCTCCACTTCCCTCCTCTTCTCTTCTCTTCTTTTCTCTTCTCTTCTCTTCTCTCCCTTTCTCCCTCCTCTCCATTTCTTCCTCCCTCCCTTGCTCCCTTCCTTCCTCTCCTCTCCCTTTCTCCCTCATCTCCTTTCCTCTTCTCTCCTCTCCCCTCCCTTCCCTTTCTACCCCCCCCCCTTTTTTAGTGCTCCGGCTCGGCTATTTAAAAGGAGTCTCGTCTCTGAGGGAGCGGACGGGTCCCGCCTCACCTGCTCGACGCTCACGTGGTGGAGCTAGTTGCCGGGGTGATGCGGGCCGTGGGAGGAGGGAGAGCGGAGGAGGAGGAGAGAGAGAGAGAGAGAGAGAGAGAGAGAGAGAGAGAGAGAGAGAGAGAGAGAGAGAGAGAGAGAGAGAGAGAGAGAGAGAAGGAAGAGGAGAGAGGAAGAGGAGAGATGAAGGAAGGGGAGGAGGAAGGAAGGAAGGAAGGGAAGAGGAGGGAGGTAAGGATGAAGAAGGAAAGGAAGGAAGGGGAGGAGGAGAGAGGGAGAAGAAAGAAGAGAAGAAGAGGAAGAGAGAAGAGAGAGGAGAAGGAGAAGAAGAAGAAGAAGGAGGAGGAGGAGGCTGCGAGAGAGTGGGGAGAAGGAAGAAAGGAGGAGGTGAGAGAGGGGGAGAGGGAAGAAGGGAGATAGAAAGGAGAAGAGAAGATAGAATGAAAGAAAGATACGACAGGAATCGATAGTGAAGAATCGGAATGAAAAAAATTGTAGGAGAGAGGAAGATGCCAGGAGGACGAGAGGGCCTGGGGGCAGGAGAGGGCGAGGAGGGAAGGGCCGGATAGGGGATAGGGGACGCCGTAAGGATGGCGGAGCGACTGTTACCTGCCCGCTTGTCGACTGGGGGCGCCGCCGTCGGGGTTTTATATAGCCTCATCTCGCGGGATCGCTTTGCCGTGTGTGTGTCTGTCTTCTGTCTTTGTCTGTGGCTCTCTGGGGTGTGTGTTGTGTGTGTGTGTGTGTGTGTGTGTGTGTGTGTGTGTGTGTGTGTGTGTGTGTGTGTGTGTGTGTGTGTGTGTGTGTGTGTGTGTGGTGCGTGCGTGCGTGTGCGTGCGTGTGCGTGCGTGCTTGCGTGCGTGTGTGTGTGTGTGTGTGTGAGAGAGAGAGAGAGAGAGAGAGAGAGAGAGAGAGAGAGAGAGAGAGAGAGAGAGAGAGAGAGAGAGAGAGAGAGAGAGAGTGGTGTGTCTAGGGAGAGAGCGAGAGAGAGGGACATACAGACAGAGAGCGAGAACGAGCGAGCGGAGATGCCATCTGCTGTCTCAATGATAAAGTAATTTCCCGGTGGGTGATCGGGTCATTTTGCTTTCCGCCGATCTCGAGCGAGGAGAGGCAAGGCGTGACCAAGACGTTCGTGAAGCAAGGAGGTGTTCTTGGGTTCTTTTTTGCTGTTCTCTGAGGGAGATCTGCTTCTCTCTCCCTTTCTCTCTGTTCATTTTTTTTATATTCTCTCTCTTTTTCTCAATCGCTCCTCTCTCTCTCTCTCTCTCTCTCTCTCTCTCTCTCTCTCTCTCTCTCTCTCTCTCTCTCTCTCTTTCTCTCTTTCTCTCTCCTTCCTCTCACCCTCCCTCTTCCCCCCTCCCTCTCTCTCCCTCTTTCCCCCTCCCTCTCTCTCCCGTCCTCCCCCCTCACCCGTCTACCATCCGTCGTCCCCTCTCTCTTTATCATCTTCTCTCCCCTTCTCCCTTCTTCCTCTTTTCATCTCACGGCCTCTCTTTTTTTATGAGGTGCTTTTATCTCATCCCTTTCTTTGGTCATGCGCCCCCTCGCCCCTCCGCCTACCCCCTCCCCTCCGCCTACCCCCTCCCCCACATTGGATTTTTTATGATTTAGGAGATGAGACCATGAATATGAAAATTGGATTAGGTCTTTGGGCGCCTTCCCGTCTTCCCCCTGCCCCTCTCCCTCGTCCTCGTCCCTTCCTCTCTCCCTCGTCCCGTCCCTTACTCTCACTCTCCCTCTCCCCATCTCCTCCCTCCTCCCTCTCTCTCCTCCCTTCCTCCTCCTCTCCTTCTCCCTCTCTCCTCTCCTCCTCCCTCCCTCCTTCCTCCTTCTACCTCTCCCTCTCCCTCTTCCCTCTCTCTTACACGCCTCTCCTACCCTTCTTAACCTCTACCTAACCGTCGGGGAAACGTGGTTATGACACGGGATAATGCACTTGTAAGACAGGGGAAGAACCTTTTATGGTAATCTCTCTCTCTCTCTCTCTCTCTCTCTCTCTCTCTCTCTCTCTCTCTCTCTCTCTCTCTCTCTCTCTCTCTCTCTCTCTCTCTCTCTCTTTCTCTCTATTTTTTCTGTTCCGCTTCCTCCTTCTTCCTCTGTCCCTCCCCCCCTAGTTTTTCGTCTAACCCACCCACCCCAGTTTCCCTCCTATTCCCCCCCCCCCCAGTTTTCCTTCTATCCCCCCCTCCCAGTTTTCCTCCCCCCCCCCCCATCCCTCTCTTTTCGTGACTACTCTCCCCTCGAGCCTCCTGACAACGGGGGATGTTTGCGTTCGCCTGTTTTGTTAGCGACGTAAATGGCGAAGCGGCCCGGACGAGGCAGGCTTTGGTATTAGCCAGAGGGAAGAGGAGGGAGGGGGAGGAGGAGGGGAAAAACGGGAAGAGGAAGAGTGTGAAGGGGAAAGAGGGGAAGGAGGAGGAGGGAACAGGGAATGGGAAGGGGAAGAGGAAGGGGAAGGGGAGAGAGAGAAGGAGGAGGGAGGAAGGAAGAGGAGGAGGGGGAGGGAGGAGGAGAGGAGAGGAGAGGGGAGAGAGGGGAAGAGAAGGAAGGAATGGAGGAAGAGTGGAGTGGTGTGGGAGCGGGAGGGAGGGAGGGATGGTGGGTAGTGGTGGGAGCGCTTTTGTGTTGTGTTTTTTTTAGGTTTTGTTTTTGTTGTGTGGGTTTGTTTGTTGTTTGGAGGTAATGAGCCTTCATTTTGTTTTTGTTTTATTTTATTTATTTTTTGAATGCATGCGATTTTGACAAAAAAAAAATGTGTTGGTCCATGTACCACTTTTACTTACGCGTAAAAGAAATAGAAAAATAACAAGAGTAGATGCGATAAAAAGGAATAAGATTAAGGGACAAATGTTGAGAGGCAAAGAAAGACTGACAGGTACTCACACTCCTCACCCGCCTACCATCCCTCCCTCCTACCCGCCCCCACCCGCCCCCACCCGCCCCCACCCGCCCCCGCACCCCTACTTAGTCTCATAAATAAAACGGTTTCCTCTGCCTAGCCCCCCTGGACGAGGCGAAAAGGGAACAGCTGAATGAGACCACAGCTGGATGGTTTGTGTTTGGAAGGAGAAGAAGGGGAAGAACAGATAAACGGTAAAACAGGTGGAAGAGAGTGAGTGTGAGTAGATAGATAGATAGTATGGATAGCTGAAGAGAGAGAGTGAGTGTGTGAGTGTGAGTGAGAATGAGAGAGAGAGAGAGAGAGAGAGAGAGAGAGAGAGAGAGAGAGAGAGAGAGAGAGAGAGAGAGAGAGAGAGAGAGAGAGAGTAAAGAAGAAAACGAAGAAGGGGAAAAACCTAACATATTTGGGAATTAAAGGAAGCACTAAAATAAAAGAAAAAAAAGACCACATAAGAACAAGAAGATGAAATATTCCTTATATGGCATTGGTGAGAGTGAAGCCCCACGGAAATCCAGAGCAGGAGCTAGGGCAAAGCCAAGCCAGCAGTCAGTCGCCCGAGATCAGAGGAACCAAAGGGCTGGATACGCGAGCCGTGTTGTGCGAACGGTTTTCCAACTCGGGCCGTACCGTGCAGTGAGTGCATTCGTTTGCGCTGATTGACCGTGGCCTCTGCTTCATTTTTATGTCCTACTAAAAATTAGAGCGAAATAGCTCGCAGTTTGTTTTTGTGGTTTATATATAACAGAGGCCGTATGGAATAACCTGATTCAATCCGGGTGTACTTTCAGGTACGCGGGTGGAAAAAAGTGTGCAGTGAAACGTTCTTGTGCCATGAAATTGAATATTTGTTTACATTCTGGCGAGCCCAATATTTGTAATTTTTCGTCGTTGCACCGGAGAGAAAAGTCCTTGAGAAAATGTGAAAGAAATTGTTTACGGTAGCCCCTTCTTGTTATCATTGAATGCATTGATTTGTAGTTTGCATTTCAACAACTGATTTTGTTGTTAATTTGTTTATTTGTTTCCATTCAGCCATTAGTTGATATGCGTTTTGACAGAGGT
>NC_051427.1:29093585-29101085 GCF_015228065.2 Penaeus monodon | reverse complement strand
TGTGTGTGTGTGTGTGTGTGTGTGTGTGTGTGTGTGTGTGTGTGTGTGTGTGTGTGATTATGTGGGATAAAGGTTAGAGTACTAACGTGAAGGAATAAGTCCATAATTACCGGATATATATGGTATCGCTCATCCCCGTCCCCTCCTACTGCTCCCCTCCTCCCTCTCCCACTCTCCTGCCTTCCTTCCCTCTACCCTTTCTTCCAGCTTCTTTCCTTCCCCCTATCCCACTCTCCTGCCTTCCTTCCCTCCTCCCTTTCTCTCCCCCTCCACTCTCCTCTCTTCCTTCCCCCCTCCACTCTCCTCTCTTCCTCCCCCCCTCCACTCTCCTCTCTTCCTCCCCCCCTCCACTCTCCTCTCTTCCTTCTTCCCCCTTTTCATTCTCTTCCCATCTTTCCCTCTTCTTCTTCCACCCCACTTCCTTTCCTCCCGTAATTCCTACCCCCACCACCTTCTTTCCCTCTCTGCTCCCTCCCCTACGTGCCATAGGATAATATCAGAAACCCAGACGTGGATGGGGAAGGGATGCGTGAGGGAGGACAAGGGAGGGAAGAGGGAACAGGAGAGGAAATGAGAGGGGAGGGAGAAAGAAGTAAAGGGGAAAGAGGAAAGAAGAAAAGAAATATGGGTTAAGGAGGGACTCGGAAATGAAAATGAAAGGGTGGAAGGAAGGAAGAGGGAAAAGAAAATGGGTAATAGGGATAGGGAGGAGGGAAAATCTAAGGGTGAGAGAGAAGGAGGGAGAAGGAAAAGGGTAAGAGGTGATGGACGCAAGAAGGAAGCCGTTGTGTGTAGAGGGCAGGGTTAATTGGCACCAGGGAGTAAGGGGGAAAGGGAGGAGGTGGAAGGGGGAAGGGGGAAGTGAAGCAAGGCGTATACAAACATGGGAAAAAATGCGGACGTGTGTATGGGGCGGGGATGTCTTTGTTTACGTCTTTCGCGGTGAGGAGCAAGGAGGAGGGGGGAGAGGCAGAAAGGAAGCAGAGGGAGGGAGAGGGAGAAAGAAAGAGGGAGGGAGAGGGACTAGGGAGGATAAAGGAGAGGGTGAAGAGGGAGAAAGGAAGTAGAGGGAGGGAGAGGGAGAAAGGAAGTAGAGGGAGGGAGAGGGACTAGGGAGGATAAAGGAGAGGGTGAAGAGGGAGAAAGGAAGTAGAGGGAGGGAGAGGGACTAGGGAGGACGAGGGAGGGTAGTAGGGTGGAGGAAGGAGAGAAGGAATTCTGGGATGGGGAGTAAGAGGGGGGGAAGGAGTTAGGGGCAGGGGGGAAGGGAATTGGAGGAGGAGGGCTGTTACTCGCAACGTCGAAGGGTTAGGAGACGGGGAAGGGAGGGGGGGGGTGCCTCCTCCTCGAGCATGAATCTTGGCCAGTGGGGAGGAGGGGCGGCTTCACACCTGGTGGCCATGTGTGGTTGTTACTTGGTTAGTAGAAGATTGATAATAACGGAAGGAAGGTTTAGGGGCAGAGATGGGTGCGGGGGGGGGGGTTGGTGTACACGTTTTCGTTTACAGTTTTTAATTGTCGACGTTTCTTCCGTGTGCGTAGGCCTACACAGGGGAGACATTTTAGGGCCGTGACTATAATTCAGTACGTGGTGAAGTTAACCGCGCCTTATACCCTCTTCCCCCTTTCCTCTTTCTCTCTTCTCTCCTCTCCTCCCTTCCACGCCCGTTTCCCATCACACTCCCCTTTGCCCTTGCTCCTCTTCTCCCGCTTCCAGTTCCCTCCCCATTTCCCCATCCCCCTTTCCATCCTCGTCTCTCTTTCCCCTTCCCCCCCCCACACTTATACCCCCCCCCCCCCCGTCCCGAAAAGCGCAGAACGAGCTCTCCACATCGCTCGTGCCTCGTTCGCGGAGGAGGAGCCAACCGCCCTGTTAAGCTGATGCTGGCGGCTGCTGGCGTGATTCCGGACGTCCTCTTGGGAGTTGTAGCAGCTGTAGGCTAATGATTTAAGGGCTTCCCCGTCCTCTTCCCCCTTGCTCTTTTCCTTCTCCGTCTCCCCCTCGCTGGCTCGGGCTTCGCCGTCTTGCCTCTTCAAGTTCCAAGCGTTTTTTTTTTTCCTCGTCTTCTTCTTCTTCTTCTCTTCTCGTCTTTGTTTCCTGACTTTTCTCCGTCTCTTCTTCCTTTCTCCTTCCTTTCGCTTCTTTCTCCCTTCGCCATCCCCCATCGTTCTCCCTCCCGCCTCCATACTCCGTTATCCATCTTCCCTCTTCTCTCTGCCCTTCTCCCCCCTCTACTCCTCATCCTCCTTCTCCTTCTCCTTCTCCTTCTCCTTCTCCTTCTTTTCTTCCTCTTATTATTCTCCTCTTCCTGCTCCTCCTCCCTCCTCTTCTTCCTCTTCAACCTCTTCCTCCCCTTTCCTCCCTCCTTTTCCCTAGTCCCTCCTCTCTCCTCCCTCCTCCCTTCTCCCTCTTTCCCTGTTCTTCACCTCCCCTCCGACGCCATTGCGTTTTTTATCCGTTTATCTTGATGAAAGACAGTATGCGAGTCCCTTCCCCTCCCCTTCCCCTTCCGTTTCTTCCCTCCCTTCCCCTTCCCCCTTTCCCCTTCCCCTCCCCCCCCCTTCCCCTTCCCCTTCCCCTTCTCCTTCTCCTCCCCCCCCTTCGGAGACAGTTTCTGCTCCAGACATTGTTGCGGTTTTTGTGCGTTGTTATTTTTAAATGCTGATTATGATTTCACACACACACACCCACACACACACACAACACACACACACCACACACACACAACACACACACACCACACCACACACACACACACCACCGCACACGCACGACACCACTCAAAACGCACTCACAGCATCACTACGCACTACCAACACTCTACACTCACAACGCACACAATTACACAATCAACTAACATAACACACAACACCACATTTACATATAACACATACTAATAACACACACAGACACACACTACTAACCACAATCACACACATCACAAACACAAAAAAAACAACACATACAAACACACAACACACATCATTCACCAAATACAACACTACACAACACACATTACAACAACACTATATATATATATATATATATATATATATATATATATATATATATAATATATATATATTATATATATTTATATATATATATATATATATATATATATATATATATATATTATATATATATATTAGGCCATTACTATTTCAAGTTCTTGTTATTAAATATCATATGTCTCTTTCTCTCTTACTTTCTTCCTCCCGCCCCCTCCTCTCTCCTCCCACTCCCTCCTCTCTCCTCCCGCCCCCCTCCTCTCTCTTTCCATGCTATAAATCCCGCTCTTCTCCAATTCTTAATTACAACATTAGACCTATCGAGCTTCACGCACGTCGTCGGAGAGTAAAAAAAGAAAAAAGAAAAAAAATACTGTGATTAAGGCCAAGGGAGGAGGGGGCGTGTCGCGCAATTAGCGTGTGTTTGGCGGCGGCCCTTCTCTCCTCATTCCTCTCTTCCCCTCCTTTCCTTTCTTCTACCCTCCCTTCTACCTTTCCCTTCTCCCACTCTTTTCCTTTCCTTTCTCTCCACCTTTCCTTCTGTATCCCTTTTTTTTCCTCTCCATTTTCTCTTTTCCTTTTTTTTTACTCCTTCCCCTCCATTATTTTCTCATTTTCCGCCTCTCCGTCTCCCTTTCCATCCTTCCTTCTTCTCTACCTCTCTTTCTCTCTCGCTCCCTCTCTCTCTCTCTCTCTCTCCTCTCTCTCTCTCTCTCTCCTCTCCCTCTCTCTCTCCTCCCTCCCTCCCTCCCTCCCTCCCCTCCCTCTCCCTCCCCTCCCTCTCCCTCCCGTTCTCTCTTCGCCCTCCCTCTCTCTTTTTCTCCCTCACTTCTCTCCCCTCTCATCCCGTCCCTCTCTTCCCTCCCTCCTTTTCTCCCTCCTTTTCTCCCTCCCTCCTTCCCACTCACCGGACCTGCTGGTTACGTGGCGTGGGCGTGCAACGTAGAAGGGAGAGGAGGAAGAAGGAGAAGGAAGTTGGGGTAGGTTGAGGTAAAAGGAGGAAGTTGGAAGAGGGAAGAATAACCAAGAGGAAGGAAAGAGAGGGGAAGATATTTAACTGGTAAGAAGCGATAAAGGAGAGAGAGAGAAAGAATGAAAGAAAGAAAGAAGGAAAGAAAGAAAGAAAGAAAGAGGAGCTTTTGAAAACTTATCCAAGAAATTCAGTTGAAATTAGTTTAGTGTTTTCTTTCTTTCTTTTTCTTTTTCTTTTTCTTTTCGTGACATTTTTTTGGCTCCGTGTTATACCGCTGCCGAGATGACTTTTATAAAGAGGACGGTGGGGGGGGGGGGGGGGAGAAGGGGAGAGGGATGGGTCGCACGTTGAAAGTTGGGGGAGGATAACAATAGATAATCTCCCCACTTCGCACTCTCTCCTCTCTGTCGTCCCTTTTTTACACCTTGTGTTTTCTCTCTCTCTCTCTTTCTCTTTCTTTTTTTTTCTTTCTCTCTCTCTCTTCTCTCTCTCTCTCTCTCTCTCTCTCTCTCTCTCTCTCTCTCTCTCTCTCTCTCTCTCTCTCTCTCTCTCTCTCTCTCTCTCTCTCACTCTTCTCTTTCTCTTTCTCTTTCCCCTTCCTATTTAAACTCATTCTTTGCCAATCTGTTTGAACTCGGTATGCTGTCTATCGCCAAAGATGCGGGTCCCACAGGTATGCTAAGCGTAATTTTAATGTACGTGTCATGTAAACGGACTGAGACAGTATGTGGGAACTGGCTTGAAAATGGCAACACGCGCGTGCACATCCATATACATGGGAACACACTCAAAAGACTCACTCACGTATCCCGCACTAACACTCGCACACGGACTGATTGACTCACTCTCTCATTTCTCTCTCTCCCTCTCTTTGTCTTCTTTCATACTCTCTCTCTCTCTCTCTCTCTCTCTCTCTCTCTCTCTCTCTCTCTCTCTTCTCTCTTTCTCACTCACTCACTCTCTCACTCACTTACTCATTGTCATTCTCCCTCCCTCATTCCCTCCTTCGCAATCATTCAAACTCATTCATTCTCATCCCCGCTCACACTAGCTCCAGTATGACACAGGAGGAACCCCGTCCATCCCGCTTTGTGCCGCCGCTCGCTCGCTCGCCGGTATGGCAACGAGGCACCGGACTATTCACGGATGTCGCCATGACTACCCTGGCATTGTTCGTGGCGGCGGTCAGGGCGCGAAGAGATGCATAGAAAATGGGAAGAGGGGCACGATTTTACTTTGTGTGGATATATGCATCCCTACATACATACATACATACATACATACATACTTACATATCCATGCACACATACATAAATGCATTCACTCATACATACAAAGATTCATACATTCAAGCATACAGAGATACGTTAGCCGCGTATTGCACAGTGTGTAGTCGTCCCCACATGAGCAAACCCATTTGCCAATACACCAACTCACACAATCACACAGTCACAGTCCAGTCCCAAATCCCACGCGCCCATGTGAAGACGGCACCCTTGCCCAACACCCGCCCGTGCCGAAATCGCGGCGGCGGGCGAAAGGGGTCATGGGCGGACGAAGATGGAGGGATGGGGGGGAGGGGAAGTCGCGTGGGATTTCTCGTGGGAATTTTTTCGTGATTTTCCTGCGGGATCTGTTGCTGCCCGCGCTTCTTCTGTTTATTGATTTATTGTTATTGTTGTTGCTGCTGCTGTTATTATTATTTTCATCATCATCAGTAGGATTTTGAGGATTGTTGGTATTAATAATAATATCTTCATCGTCACCATTATCATCATCATTATCATTATTATTGTTATTGATAGTACTAGTATCGTTATTATTATTATTATTATTATTATTATTATTATTATTATCATTGCTGTTGTTGTCATTATTTTTATTTATGTTTTCACGGTATCTATTGTTTTATAGCTTAATAAGGCCTCGGTTATTATCGCTGTAGTCATTTTTTATGGTGACATCCCGGATCTTCATTATTGCAACCCTTTCCACCCCCCCCCCCTTCTCTCCCCTCCGCCTCTTCCAGTCTTGCTTCCCCCTTCCTCCTCCTCCTGTCTACCCTCCCCCCTTCTCTCTCTCTCTCTCTCTCTCTCTCTCTCAGTCTCTCTCTCTCTCTCTCTCTCTCTCTCTCTCTCTCTCTCTCTCTCTCTCTCTCTCTCTCTCTCTCTCTCCTCTCTCCAACCTCATCCTATCAACTCTTTCCCCTTCTCTCTCTCCTTCCCCTCTCCCTCACCCTCTCCCCTTCTCTCTTTTCTCTCCCTCTCCCTCCCCCTCCCCTTCTCTCTTTTCTTCCCCTCCTGACCCCCCCCCCTCCACCGCTGACTGAGGATAGCTTTGTATGAAGGCGCATCAGCTGCTGGAGATGAAAGGATGACTCAGCAACATCAGCATCAGCACTCTGGCGAAATTTTCTCGTCTGTGTGTGTCAGTCACTTACTCTTTATCTGTCTGTCTATCAGCAGTTTTCTTGTCTTCCAATGTTTTTTCTTTAGTTAACGATAAGTGCAACTGTTGTTATTTTTGTCATTGCCACCATCTCCGTTATTTTTATTTGCTTTTATTGTTAATGTTATACGATTTCCTGATTTTGTTATATATTTTTTTCTTTGTCTTCTTTTCTTCCTTTATATTGTTCTCGTGTTTGTCTGTTCTTTATCATTCCTCTCTCTCTCTCTCTCTCTTGCTCTCTTGATCTCTTGCTCTCTTGCTCTCTGTCTTTCACATTATCCTGTTTTCTCTTTTGAAATTGTCTTTTATTTATTTTTTCCTCTTTCTTAAATCGTCTCCATTGTGGGCCGTGAAAGGAAACCGGAAATGACGTTCACTGTAATTGATGTTTGGCGTCGGAGAGGTCGTTAACGAAAAGCGAGGTGGGTGGGGGTGAGAAGGCGGGGAGCGAAGAAAGAGGTTGGGAAGGTGGGGAGCAGAGAGGGGGGTGAGGAGGCGAGGAGGGTTGAAAATGGTGGGGAGGTGGAAGACGGTGGGGAAGAGGGAGGGGGAGTTGAGAAGTTGGGAATCAGAGAAGAGAGAGAGAGAGAGAGAGAGAGAGAGAGAGAGAGAGAGAGAGAGAGAGAGAGAGAGAGAGAGGTTAAGAACGAAGGTAGGAGGGGAATGAGAAGATAGGATATGAAGATGAGAGAAGGAGGAGGGAGGGAGGGAGGCAAGAAAGAAAGGGGGAGAGAGAAGAGGTTTTAAGATACGAGGAAAAGGAAGAGGGTTGCATAGAAGATGAGAGAGAGAGAGGGAGAGAGAGAGAGAGAGAGAGAGAGAGAGAGAGAGAGAGAAGAGAGAGAGAGAGAGAGAGAGAGAGAGAGAGAGAGAGAGAGAGAGAGAGAGAGGCAGAAATTGAAAAGGTGTGACGGAGAAGGAAGTCAAAAGATATATAGAAAGCCGATGAAAAATGCTGATGTGGCGATGCGAACGTGCGTGAAATAGGAAATGAGAAAACGATCTTTGGGAGTTGGCGTAAACGTGGGTGTCACAGAAAACGGGGAGAGCTGTTTGAAGTTGTA
>NC_051427.1:29056085-29088585 GCF_015228065.2 Penaeus monodon | reverse complement strand
TCTCCTCCCTCCCCCCTCCCTCCCTCCCTCCCTCCTGTGTGTGTGTGTCTGTCTGTCAGTGTCTTCCGAAGAACAAATGGCAGCTATTCATTGACAGGAGAAATGAGGAGCTGGATCACTTAAGCCTTGTGAGGGAGAGAGGAAAAGACTGACAGACTGACAGCGAGGGAAGGTTGTGTAAAGGGGGTTTCTCTTCCTGTCCCCTCTCTTCGTTCATTCTTGCTTTGATTCTTGCTATTCATCCTTCCTTCGTTTTTTTTTCTTCTTGTTTTCCTTCCCGTTTCCTTTTCTTTCCTTTCTTGCGCTTTCGTCTTTCACAACCTTTTGCCTTTTCCTGTCGTTCTTCCTTTCCATTCTTTTGCTCTTCTGTTTCTCTTCCTTCTGTTCTCCTATCCTTTGCTTTTTTATTTCATATTTTCTTCTCTTTTCTCATTCTTCCTTCCATATATTATCTCGTCTTTCCGTTCTTCCTTTATTTCTTCCTTTCCACCCTTCTTTCCTTCTCTCCCTTCCGTCTCTTCCTTCCTTCCGTCTTTCCTTCTCCCTGTCCTTCGCTCCTTCAGGAGGCAGATGAAGTCAGACGAAGAAGGGCGGCGGAGCGTCTCATGTCACTCCGGAGTCAAAACTTATTAGCAACGAACTTGTCACTCGCTCTCGTCAATTCCCCTTCTCCCTGTTACGTTATTCTCCCCCTCTCCCTCTTTCCCTTTTCTTTTTTCCATTATTCTTCTCTCCCCCTTTCCTTTTCCTTCTCCTTACCCGTTTCCCGTTCCATTTTCTTCCTCTCGCTGGCTATTCTTTCTGTTTATCTCTTGTTTTTTTCCCCCTTTCACATTTTCTTTACATAATTCTCATAGCCCCAGTGCCCCTTGTCTCTTACCTCCTCTCCCCTTCCCTACCCTCCCCCCTAATCCCTATCGCTCACCCCACCCCTGATACTCAACTCCCATCCTCCTCCTCCCTTCCCCTATCCTCCCCCTCCCCCCTTTCCCCGTTCCGTCCTCCAACCCTCACCCTCATCCCCACCCCCATCCCAGATCCGAAGGACGCGGCGCCCTTAGCAATGGCAGTCTCGGAACGATAGATTTTTTTTGCTATTCTCACGGAAGATATTGCAACGATTTGGCAATGGCGCTGTGATGCAATGTACGGGTTGTTGCAGAGTGTGAAGACGGGATGGAGGAGGTTGGGGGAAGGGGAGGAGGGAGGGGAAAGGGAGGAGGGAGAAGATGGGGGAAGAGGTGGAGGAAGGGGTGGAGAAGGGGAGGGAGGATGTTGCACACGCACGCGCTGGGAAAAGCTCGTTGCTGCTCGTCACCTTGCAAATGATACGGGGGATTCTTGTGCAAGCAAAAGTTTTATTTTGCGTGCATATCTTTTTTTAGGTCTTAAGTTTCAAGCTCATATTTGTCTCATATTACATGTATACTTATTTTGCGTGTTCTAGTGTTTCTTCTTTGTGTTTGCTTGCTTGAAGGAGGGAGGAAGGGGGGTAAACAGAGAGAGAGAGAGAGAGAGAGAGAGAGAGAGAGAGAGAGAGAGAGAGAGAGAGAGAGAGAGAGACAGAGACAGAGAGAGAGACAGAGAGATTCAGAGACAGACAGAGAAAGAGAGACAGGGAGACAGACAGAAAGAGACAGAGGGGAAAAAGAGAGAGAGAGAAAAAAAGAAAGAGAGAGAGAGAGAGAGAGAGAGAGAGAGAGAGAGAGAGAGAGAGAGAGAGAGACCTATAGAGAGAAGAGAGAGAGACATAGAATAGAAAGAGAGAAAGAGAAGAGAGAGAAGAGGGGGGGGATAGCGTGGATGGGTAGCCATGTGTTACGTATCCAGAGGGCGTCTCAGTCAAGTCTTTTGGGCGCACAGAAGGGTGGTGAGGAGAAAAAAAAGTGATGTGATGATTAAGAAATTTAGGGGGGGGGTGAAGAGGGTGGTAGGGGGAAAAGGAGGTAGAGAAGGATAGAGAAATGGGAATACAGATGGAAAAATTATGGTGTAGAATTGGAAACAGAAGGGCAGACAACGGACGGGGGGTGGGTGAAAAAACAACAACTAAGAATTCGAGAGAGAGAAAGTGAGTGAGTGAGAGAAATTGAGAGAGAGAGAGAGAGAGAGAGAGAGAGAGAGAGAGAGAGAGAGAGAGAGAGAGAGAGGAGAGAGAGAGAGAGAGAGAGGGGGGGGGGGGGAGCGGTTTGTTTCTCATTATCGTGGAAGCTGGGGGCCTGATCTCATTATCCTCGTATTCTTATAGCTTTTATCAGAGTGCACCCAATTTGGGTTATTGTGTTATTTTTAGATACTAAAGACTTGCCGACCTCTTTGTACGTGCGTGCGGTTGTGCGTGCGTGCGTGCGTGCGTATATATATATATATATATATATATATATATATATTATATATAGATAGATAGATAGATAGATAGATAGATAGATAGATAGAATAGATAGATAGATGATGAGATAGATAGAGAAGATAGATAAGATAATAGATAGTTATATAATAGATATATATATATATATATAATATCTATAATATATATGATATTATATAATATATATAATATATATATATATATATATATATATTATATATATATATATAAAGAGAGAGAGAGAGAGAGGAGAGAGAGAGAGAGAGAGAGAGAGAGAGAGAGAGAGAGAGAGAGAGAGAGAGAGAAAAGGAAGGAAAGAGAGGGAGAGAGAGACCTGAAGATGGAATCCAGGTGGATTTCGATACTGTAGTCTCATTTTCAATAAATCTAGTTTTTGTATTGTGGGTTTTTCTTCCAGAGAGACATGTCTTTACCTTGGATTTATTTGAATTAACACACTGTCTTGGGTTGCCTTTCAATGAAACCGCAAATGCAAGTTGCAAATCGAAGTAAATGGCATTCACGGTCGGGATTTTGTGAAATTTGCTTGCAAAGTCTCATTACCTATTTTAGCTGTCATTGTCATATTACCTAATGATATTCGAAAGCCTAATTATATAAGTTATATTAGTTATTGTCATTTTTATATTACCTATACCATCGTCAATATTAATGCTACACGTCTTTGAATCCACATGTGTGTACTGTGCATGGATGCTCGTGTGCATGATCAGCTGCCCACGCGCGCGCATCTGGCCGGCTTCCGGTGGCGGCGCGCTTGCAACCTCGTCCTTGTATTAGCGTGTGATTGACGCTTTGACAGGTGGCAGATGGGGGCGCTGACGCAGGTCATTGTGGAGGGGGGAGGGAGGGGTGAGGGATGGTGTGGAGAGGGAAGGAGGGGTGGAGTGGGAGGGAGGGATGAAGGAAGGTGGGGTGGAGTGGGAGGGAAGGTGGGGTGGAGAGGGAGGAAGAGAGTGGAGAGGGAGGTAGAGGTCGAGTAAGATGGAGGGGTGAGGGAGGGGGTAAGGGGATAGAGGGAGGGAGAGGTAGGAGGATAGGAGACAGGGGGGGTAAGAGGAAGGGAGAAGTGGAGGGAAGTGGGGAAGGGGGAGGAGATAGGAGTAGAGGAAGGGGAAAGTAACATAGGAGGATGAGAGAGGAAGGGGAGAGAGGGGAAGGGGGAGGGAGTAGGAGTAGCAGGCACTCGTGGCAGGTGGGTTAATGTGGCTGATGGTCGGGGCGGCGGAAGCTGGGTGCAAGCTATAGGTGTGCCCAGGAAGGGGAAGGGGGGTTAAGGGGGTGCCAAGGACTCATATTATTATCAGTATTGTTGTTGTCGCCATTTTCACCATCATCAACGTCATCACCATCATCAACATCATCATCATCATCATCATCATCATCATCATCATCATCATCATCATCATCATCAATCGTCATCATCGTATTCTCGTTATTATTATGTATAATTGTTACTATTCCCGTAATTACAATCGCCATCATCATTGATCGTATAATAATCACACATTTATAACCACCATTTTCTCTCTCTCTTTTCTCTATTCCTGTTTGTATATCTATCTATCTATCTATATATATATGTATATATGTATATATATATATATATATATATATATATATATATATATATATATATATAAAATATATATATAATAGTATATGTATATATATATATATATATATATATATATATATTTTATATATATTATAGTATATATATATCTTATATATATATTATATATATATATATATATATATATATGTATATATATATACTATTGTTTTACCGACTCGTTCCGTACCACAAAGCGCAAGCGACCGAATCCGGCGCAGGAGAGGTGAGCGATTCGCCAATCAGTTCCCGTCAGAGATTCGCCCTCGGGAAGATGAACTTTGGATGCTGCGGAAAGGTCGGCTGCCGCGGGAAGGTCACCATTGGCGGGCCGAGGCATTTCGCGCGGCGGTGGGTCGGAGGGCTGGGTTTCGCGCGGTTTTATGCGGTTTCGTGCGGTTTTATGCGGTTTTGCGTTGTCTAGTTGTGTCTTTCGCTCCGTCGCTCTTGTTGTCTCGGTCTTTCTATTGTCTTTTCTTTCGTTCTCGTGGCTTTCGTTTCTCTTATTTTTCGCTTTTCATCTTTCTCCTTTCTCAATTTTTCTCTCTCTCTTCCCTTTTCTCGCTCTTCTCTTTCCTTCTCTTCCCTTCCCTTCCTTTCCTTTCTCTTTCCTTCCTTTCCTTTCTCTTTCCTTCCCTTCCCTTCCTTTCCCTTCCCTTTCCTTTCCTTCCCTTCCCTTCCCTTTGCTTTCCTTTCCTTTCCTTCCCTTCCCTTCGCTTCCCTTCCCTTTCCTTCCCTTCCCTACCCTTCCCTTCCCTTCCCTACCCTTCCCTTCCCTTCCCTTCCTTCCCTTCCCTTCTCTCTCTCTCTTTCCCTTCCCTTCCCTTCCCTTCCCTTCCCTTCCCTTCCCTTCTCTCTCTCTCTTTCCTTTCCCTTCCCTTCCCTACCCTTCCCTTCCCTCTCTTTCCTTTCCCTTCCGTCTCGTCACCCCCTTCCCATGTTTCCCTTGGCGAAGAAGACCATCCCCCTCTTCCCTCTCCACCCCTTTGCCCCTCCTCCCCTGTTTCTCTCTTCTCCCCCCTCTCCCCTCCCCTCTTCCTTCCATCCCTCTTCCCTCTCCCCGCAAGACACAAACAAAGGAATAATAAAGGTGGATAAAAGAGTAAGAAAACAAGTGAACAAAGATGGACGCCGCCGCGACGTCCTCCGAAACAAAAGATTCGAAAAATGCGCGACAGTGACCCACTTCCTGTGGCATGCAACCCCCTCCTCCTCCTCCTGCCCCTCCACTATATCTCCACCCCCCCTCCCACACACAAATATTGTGCCTTCCTCCCTCTTCCTCTCTCCTCCCCGCTCCCTCCTTCTCCCTCACTCCCTCCTCCCCCACTCCCTATACTCACGCTCCCTCCCTCTATCCCATTTCCTGTTCTCCCTCCCCTCCCCTTTGCCCCACTTCCTTTGCCCTTCCCCTACCCGTTCCCCTCCCCTAGTCCCGCTTGCCCTCCCCTCTCCCTGCCCCCCCCCTCCCTTCTTACTTCCACTCCCTCCGAACCCCCCATTAGCCCTCCCCTCGCCTACCCCTCCACTCGCCTACCCCTCCACTTCCCTCCCCTACTCTACCCCTTCCCTCTCCCTCTCCCCATTATGTGATCTTGAAAATGACTAGGCGTGAGCGAGGGCGAAATTGTTGCGGTGCGCATAAGTAAGGGTAATGTTCCCACTCGCCGTGTAAGTGTGGCCTTGGCGTGCGTGTCTGTTTGTGTATGTGCGTGTTTATGTATGTCTGTTTGTGTGAATGTGTGACGGAGAGGGGCAGAGGGAGGGTGAAGGAGAGTAAGAGACATTAACCGGGCCGGACAGAGGAATTAGTGAGAGAGAGAGAGAGAGAGAGAGAGGGGGGGGGGGGGGAATTAACAAACAGACAGATAGGTCTGTCTTCTATCTCCTCCTCCTTATTTCCCCTCACTTCCTCTTCCTCCAACTCCCCCCTCCCCCCTTCCATCATCGCTTCCTTCCACCTCGACCGCAAACAATAAAGGAAGACACAGACAGACAGACAAACAGATGGCAGAACCGTATATAAACAAAGGAGACCAGTTAGGCTCGGAGGTTAAGTGGTCCTAAGACCGCGCCGGACCGCAGGTAATGATGGGCTAATTGGCCGGGCCGTCGCCACTCCCGCAGCCGCAGAGGGTACCTGCGTGTCACCCGCAGGAGGAGCCAGCGCGCGTCGCCTCCCAAACACGTGCAAGCAATACGCACAAGTAATACGCATTTGCACTCACGCCCATAAGCACGATAAACGCTGGCGCGAATTGTAGATAGGGGGGGGGAGGGAGATGGAGAGGAAGAAGAAATTGAGGTAGAGGAGGGAAGGAAGGGAGGGACGGAGGAAGGATGGAAGGGAGGGACGGAGGAGGGAAGGACGGAGGGACGGAGGAGGGACGGAGGAGGGAAGGAGGGACGGACGGAGGAGGGAAGGAGGGACGGACGGAGGAGGGAAGGAGGGAGGGACGGAGGAGGGAAGGAGGGAGGGACGGAGGAGGGAAGGAGGGAGGACGGAGAGGGAAGGAGGGAGGGACGGAGGAGGGAAGGAGGGAGGGACGGAGGAGGGAAGGAGGGAGAGACGGAGGAGGGAAGGAGGGAGGGACGGAGGAGGGAAGGAGGGAGGGACGGAGGAGGGAAGGAGGAAGGGATGGAGGAAGGATGCAAAAAGGGAAGGAGGAAGGGGGAAAGAGAGTGAGCGAGAGGGAGAGCGAGAGAGAGAGAGAGCGAGAGCGAGAGAGAGAGAGAGAGAGAGAGAGGTCATCTTTTTTTTGTCATTAAAAGGCAAAGGATTAACCGATATTTGTATCAGTAAATAATTTCGAAATTGAATATCAGATTATAGTTTTAATTAGACTACAGTGAAACTGCAGAGCTTCTTTTTTTAAAGCGAAGCTCATAAGTTTCAAATGTTTCAACTCATGGGAATTATTCCTTTTTAGCTATTTTCTATTGTTACTTCTGTTATTATCGTCATTGTTATTGTTAGTGTTATTGTTGTTTTCTTGTTGGTGCTGTTATTATTAATATTATTGTTATTATTATTATTATTATTATTATTATTATTATTATTATGATTATTATTTTATGATTGATTATTATTATTATTATGATTATGATTATGATTATTGTCAATGTCATTATCACTAGCATTGTTGTTGTGATTGTTACTATTACTATTGTTTTTGTTGTTATGATCAACATTATTGTTTTATTTTTGTTGTTGTTTATAGATATTTTGTTTTACTAGATTCTCTCTTGTTGCTTCTTTACTTGATTTTTTACTTGTTTTGGACTTGTTTGATTTACTTTTCATTGTTTCCCTTACGTTTCTTTGTTTTTTCGGTAGGCCTACTTGTCAACTCGCATTTGTACTTGTTTTTTTTTTTTTTACTTGTTTGCCTTTTACTGTGTTTTCTATCGTGATTTCTCCGTTGCATGCGTGCTTGTTTGTCTGCGGCTATGACTGCTGCGGCGTGTCTGGGCATGTTGATAAGGGACCAGCTGATTGGGGCGTGTGGTGATGTCGACACCTATTTGGGGGGGGGGGGGGTCCAATCGCTCTTTAAGGTCACAGCCTTGAGGGAGGGGGGTATAGGGGATGGGAGAGGGGTTGGGGAAGGAGGGGAGGAGGGAGAATGAGTGGATGGGGAGGGAAGATGAGGGAGGGGTGGTAAGAGAAAGAGGGGGTGGGATGAAGATAGGTGAGGGGAAGGTAAGGGAGGATGGGGAGGAGGAAGCGAGAGAGGGGAAGGGCGATAGAGATAGAATGTAGAGACAGACAGACAGACAGACAGACAGACAGACAGACAGACAGACAGAGACACACACACACACACACACACACACACACACACACACACACACACACACACACACACACACACACAGACAAGAGAACACCACCGCCATTACGAAAGCATCGTGGTATTTAAAGCAGGCCGTGCGTGATTCAACGTTTCTCATCGGTATTATGCTGATGACCATGATAGTCACCGTGGATTATATAATGACACCAAAAATGTTGCAAATGATCTCTTCAATTGCTCTGATTTGCAATGCTGGATGGGGCCGAAGGGAATTAAAAACCCACGCGACTTGCATACCGGTTTATTGAACAGGTGCGTTGAGAGCGTGGGGGTTTTCGATTCATCGTACCCACGTTTTTTCTGTTTTACGTTTTATTGTGTGTATTTTTTTCTTGTTTTGCTTTTGGTTTTCTTCTTGTTGTTATTGTTTTTCTTTCTTTCGTTTTTTTCTACTTCTGTTTCATCATCATCATTATTATTATTATTATTATTATTATTATTATTATTATTATTATTATTATTATTTTCTGTCGTTCTTCTAAATCATCATCATCATCATATTTATTTTCCTTCTTGTTTTTTTATTTTATTTTTTTATTTTTAGCATCCACATTGTTGATGCAAATTGCGATTAATACTCGTTGCAAACTTGTGTGACAAAACAGCTTTACTTCATGATAATATTTGGCCTTATTTTTTTTCCTTTTTTCTTTTTTTTTGCGTCACTTCCAAAACGAAACGGGTCTGGCTGCGTGTTTTTTGAGTATCTAGTTTGAACAAGAGGGATTTTGCGTTCACCTGTTTCTATCGCAGTTTTTGAACAGCATTTGAGACTGAACAAAAGGCGCGTTCATCATATTGTCCGCCAGATTGTAAAGAAGTTTATGAACAATGCACGAACTTCATAAAAGGGCAATACTCGCCTCACTCCGCTGATGTTGTCGAGATGAAGAAAAACAAAGGAAGTTGAAAGACAAGCAACATCCAATCCAAACTTGATTACTTGAAACTTGGTTGTCATTGTATATTCTCTATTATTATTATTATCATTATCATTATCATCATCATTGTCATTATTATTGTTGTTGGTTGTTTTGTCTTGTTGTCATCATCATTATCATTCACAAATATCTTACCTTCTTTCACCAATCCAGTCATCCACCCTTCTAGAAATAGATAAATACATAAATAAATAAATCAGTAAACAGAGATGCTGACCCTGTCCTGCCCCCCGCAGCCCCCAACACCAACTTCAAGGTGTGGACGAAGGCGTTCACGCAGCGCCACGAGGGCACGTCGTCGGTGCCGCTGACGGTGAAGACGGACGTGTCGGGTCCCGGCGCGCCCGTGATCTCCAACCTGACGTGCCAGCCCGACGGCAACCTCTACCTACAGTGGCTGAGGCCGGCGCAGCTCTTCGGCTCCGTCGACCTGTACTACATCTACTACAGGCCTGAGGACTCCTTCGAGTTTGAGGAGATCGCCGTCAACTCCGTCAACAACCGCCTCGAGCACAACGTGAGTGTGGACCCGAGTTTCAGATTGTTATTGTTTTCTGGACGGGGCGTATTTATTTTTTAGATTTCTCCTCCTTGCTTTTCTTCTTCTTCTTCTTCTTCTTCTTCTTCTTCTTGTGTGCTTTCTTTCCGCTTCACTTCTTGTTTATTTTCTTACTTTTCTGCTTCACTCTTGCTTATCTTTTTTTTCTTCTTCACTACTTATTATCTTCTTACTTTTGTGCTTCACCTTTTCTTTTTTATTGCCTTTCCTTTCTGCTTCACATGTCTATCTTCTTTCTTTCTGCTTCACCTTTTCTTGTTTATTTTCTTTCTTTCTATTTCACCTTCTGTTAGTTCCCATCTTTTAGGAGGAATTTCGACGCTAAATTTTTTTCCCCGACTTTGGAAAAAAAAGCGTTTCCATCAATCATCATTACGGTCATCAGAAATAAACATCCAGTTTATCTCTCTCTCTCCCTCTCCCTCTCCCTCTCCCTCTCTCCCTCATTATCTCTCTCTCCTCTCTCTCCCTCTCCCCTCTCTCCTCATTACTCCTCTCCTCTCTCTCTCTCTCTCTCTCTCTCTCTCTCTCTCTCTCTCTCTCCTCTCTCTCTCTCTTCTCTCTCTCTCTCTGTCTTTCCTCTCTTTCTCTCTCTCTCTGTCTTCTCTCTGTCTCTCTCTCTCTCTCTCTCTCTCTCTCTCTCTCTCTCTCTCTCTCTCTCTCTCTCTCTCTCTCTCTCTCTCTCTCTCTCTCTCTCTCTCTCTCTCTCTCTCTCTCTCTCTCTCTCTCTCTCTCTCTCTCTCTCTCTCTCTCTCTCTCTCTCGTCCTACAAGTTCTATCAGGCAGTTTTCCTTGAACATCAAACGAACAATTGGACCGCATAGCAGTGCGAGCAGGTCACCTTTGCCAGTGACCTAATGTATTTTCCCCGCCCACATTTTCTCCCTCCATACCCCCATGCGCATTCTCTCTCTCCACTACCCCCTTTCTCCACACCCTCATTCTCCCTTCCTTCCCCTCTCATGCTGTTCTCTCTTCTCTCCTCCACCTCTTCCTTCTCCTCCCCCTTCTCCTTCTTCTTTCATCCCTTTCTGCTTCCCTCTCTCCCTCCTTCTTGCTTCTACCTTTCCCTCCTTCCCTCCCTCCTTGCACCCCTCCCCATTCTCCTCTTCTTCTTCCTCCCACCTTTCCTCCCTCCTCCCCCCTCCTCCGTTATCTTCCCCCTCCCCCTTTCCCCCGCCTTCCCAATTTCCTCCCTCATTCCAAACACTTGTAAGGTGAAGTTGGCCATTTAAGCCATTTAAAAGTTAGAACAATGGCTGCCTTCACTGTGGGCATGGCGGGGAGGGGCCGGTGGCTAACCTATTATTGTGGTTGGTGGTAGAAGGTCGCTGTAGGTACTGGTAGGTAGTTGTTAGTAGCCGTGGGTGGGCGTGGGTAGTTTTTAGTAGCCGTAGGTGGGCGTAGGTAGTTGTTTGTAGCCGTAGGTGGTGATGGGTAGTTGTTACTAGCCGTAGGTTAGTGTAGTAGTTGTTTGTAGTCTTAGGTGGGCGTAGGTGGTTGTTAGTAGCCTTAGGTGGGCGTAGGTAGGTGCAGGTAGTTGTCAGTAGCCGTAGGTGGGCTTAGGTAGCTGTAGATATTGGTTGTCGTCACTCGATGTAGATGAGGTAGTTCTTGGTAGTCGTAAGGTTTAAGATAAAGATAATGATCGTTTTAGTAATTGCGGGTAGTCGTAGGTGGTCGGAATAGACATAGATGTAGGTGCGGAGTTGATGAAAAGCATGACCCGAAAGTTGGAGTGAGTTTGGATGTTGGGCGAGGGAAACGGCTTAGTGAGAGGGAATAAAAAGGAGAGAGAGAGAGAGAGAGAGAGAGAGAGAGAGAGAGAGAGAGAGAGAGAGAGAGAGAGAGAGAGAGGGAGGGAGGGAGGGAGGTAGGGAGGTGGGGGGTGAAGGATGGGAAGAGAAATCGAGGTATCTGATTTTTTTTGTGTGGATTTTGGATTTTTTTAAATCTTGGGTTTACATTTTAAGAGAAAATGTTGAACTTGTTTTTGCCGGCGTATTAAACATGTAGTCTGTTCTGGTTGGTCAATGAATTTTAAATCGAGGAAAATGTTGTATTTTTGATGCATTGTGAAATGAAGGACTTGTGCGTGCAGATGTCCCTCAGGCCCCGATATTTGGACGCACGCACACACACACACACCACACATTACACACACACACACAACACACATCACACACACACCCAGCACACACACACACACATCAACACACACACACCCACACACACGCGCACACACACACACACACACACACACACACACACACACACACACACACACACACACACACACACACACACACACACACACACACACACGCCCCCCCACACACACACCTGCAAATACACTTGCACACACAAAGCTCAGACAGAGATAGATAGATTTGACTAAGAACAGCAATGATAGTAATAATAACGATACATCAGTTGCGTAGTATTGCGTATTGCGTCATTACATATTCACTCCGTTATTGACCTTGGGATCTTCTGTATTTTGGCCAATAAAGGGAGGGTCAGGGCATGGCCATCTTGGAATGTGAATCACCATGAATCATCATATGGCCTATTGGGATGGGGAGGGTTGCGTAATAGAATATTCATCAGCAGATCGAGAACATTAGCGCATCATCATTGGCGACCGATTCTTTCTCTCTTTCTCTTTCTTTCTTTCTCTTTTTCCCTTTATCTGACGCTGTATTTGTCATTCTTTCTCTCGTTTCTCTCTCTTTTTTTCCTCTCTCTCTCTCTCTCCCTCCCTCCCTCTCTCCCTCCCTCCCTCCCTCCCTCCCTCCCTCCCTCCCTCCCTCCCTCCCTCCCTCCCTCCCTCTCTTGCCCTTCCCTCGCCTCCCTCTTGCCTCTATCTTTCCCCTCCTTTCTCTTTCTCTGTCTCTTTCGATTCTGAGGATATTTTCAGATTCATGTTGTGAATAAAAAAAAACAAAGTTAGTCTTATTCTATCTTGTGTCACTTCAGTCTTTCTTTTTTCTGCTTTCTCTCCCCTTAATTCGAACAGCGGCGATCCGAGAGCCAATAGGTGCACATGCAAATTCTGTTAATTTTATTCCATTAACTTCTATGGTTATTCCTGTCCACAACGATGAGTACAGTTTAGTCATGTATACACGGATGAACAAAACACACAAAACAGGTAGTCTACAAATAACCTTGATAAACCATTGTAAGTACTCGCTAGGAGGGTGGGAGGGGGGAAGGTGAGGGTTGTGGGGGGAGGGGGGGAAGGTGAGGGTTGTGGGGGGAGGGAGAGGAGTGGGAGAAGGGAGAGGTGGAGGGAATGGGGAAGGGGAGGGGGAGAAGGGAAGAAGGGAGGATGGGGGAGGAGTGGGTGAAGGGAGATGATGGAGGGGATGGAGAAGGGAAAGGGAAAAAGGGAGGATGGGGGAGGAGTGGGAGGAGGGAGTTGATGGAGAAGGGGAGGGGGGGAAGGAGAAGACTGGGAAGAAGTGGGGATGATTGGTGAGAGAGAACAGGAAAGGGTGGAAAGTGGGGATGGGGAAGAGAATAGGGGAAAAAAGACGAAGGGGAGTGATGGGAGAGGGAGAAGAGGTAGGGGTGGAAGGTAGAGTGAGGGGAGGGAGAGGAAGTGGGGGTTCTCGGTGGGTGGTAGTTTGGCAGGTGGATTGCTATGTTGCAAGAAGGAGGGGATGGTGTGGGCGAGGGGAGAGGGGGGGGGGCTTGTATGAGGTCAGAGCTGGGTAGTTGATGGTGGGCGGGTAAGTGGGTTACAAGTACCGTGCGGGTATTCAGTGGATGTGGGTTATTTACCTGTTGTTGTTTTTTAGGATGTTTGTGTTTTCCCCGGCTGTTTTGTGAATGTAAGGTAAAGAGAGATGGGGTAAAAGGAAAGAGAGAGAGAAAGAGAAAGTGAGACAGAACCAGACAGAGACAGAGACAAACAGACAGACAGTCAGAGAGAGAAAGAGAGAGAGAGAGAGAGAGAGAGAGAAGAGAGAGAGAGAGAGAGAGAGAGAGAGAGAGAGAGAGAGAGAGAGAGAGAGAGAGAGAGAGAGTGAGAGAGAGAGAGAGAGAGAGAGAGACAGACGGACAGACAGACAGACAGAGAATAGGAGAGAAAGAGAATCAAATTGATTCCGGTTAAAAGGAGGTACCTACATGGCATGAGGTCAGTATGCGTAATGTTACACGGAAGCCACTAAGAAAAATCCTGTTGTGGCCAGGCTGAACCGCAAGATTAATAGCAAAGATGTTGGCCATGTGGAGTTGACGCTAGGAACGTCTGGTGTAGTTGCTCCGTAGGCTGTGACGATAGGCCTAGTTTCAAGGATTGTACATACATGGAGTGAAATTGGATTTGTTCGAATTCCGTTAGATTTTGAAATAAAACGTAAGTAATGATTATTTTATATCTATTTTATATATATGATTACAGAAAATAGCAGGAGGGAGCATAGAATCGTGAATATAAGAGCGAAACTCGTCCGTGTGTGGCGTAGTTCTGCTGTGCATCATTTTGGGTCTGTTAAGGCAGGTAACCCGACCTTAACTTTTACTCTCGATTGCCGACCTTGGGCCCCCTGGCGGTAGGGTCAACAACTAGGTACCAGTCATAGCAGGCTGGGTGTGGAGAGGGGAGGAGTGGAGGGAAGGGGAGGGAGGGAGAGAGTGTGTGAGGGAAGGGGAGAGAGGGAGGAGTGGAGGGAAGGGGAGGGAGGGAGAAAGTGTGTGAGGGAAGGGGAGAGGAGGGGGGAATGGAGGGGAGGGAGGGAGGGAAGAGTGTGTGAGGGAAGGGAAGAGGGAGGAGTGGAGAAGGGGAGGGAGGGAGAGAGTGTTGTGAGGGAAGGGGAAGAGGGAGGAGTGAGGGAAGGGGAGGGAGGGGAGAGAGAGTGTGTGAGGGAAGGGGAGAGAGGGAGGAGTGGAGGGAAGGGGAGGGAGGGAGCGAGTATGTGAGGGAAGGGGAGAGAGGGAGAATGAGTGGAGGTAAAGGTAAAAAGGGAGAAGGAGAAGGTGAGAAAGGATGAGGGAAAAGATAGGAAGGGAAGAGGGAAGAGGAGTGAAGGAGAGAGAGTTCTAGAAATGGTGATGGGTAGAGGGCATGAGAGAGAGGGAGAGAAGGTCAGATGTCAGGAGGCAGAATGGAGAGAGAGAGAGAGAGAGAGAGAGAGAGAGAGAGAGAGAGAGAGAGAGAGAGAGAGAGAGAGAGAGAGAGAGAGACGTTGCAGATGGAGGTGCTTTTTAATATTAAGATTGTGGATGAATGATAGGAAGGGAAGACGGGCATGGGCAGTTGAAGGACGAGGGACGCCAAGAAGAAAGATGAAAGAAAATCTGATATAGCGCGAAGTAAAGAGAACGGACGATAGGTAGAGAGGAAAAATAGGGGATGAATTCATAAACTGGGGAAAAACTTGAATAATTTGGAAATAATGCATTCTTCCCGTGTGAACTGACAGCTTCACCCACCTTTCCTTGTGGAAATCTTTGCCCAGCTTACCAAGACGGTACTCTAGGGAGTTCCCGTCTTTCTGCCTCCCCCCCCCACCTGCCAACCCCTGTTATCTCTCTCTCTATCTATCTATGTATCTCTATCTCCCTCTCCCTCTCCCTTTCCCTTTTCCCTCTCCCTCCCTCCCTCTCCCTCTCCTTCCTCCCTCTCCCTCTTCTCTCTTTCCCCCTCTCTCTCTTCCCTCTCCTGTCTCTCTCCCCCCCTCTTCCCTTCCCTCCCCTCTCTCGTCTCTCTCTCTCTCTCTCTCTCTCTCTCTCTCTCTCTCTCTCTCTCTCTCTCTCTCTCTCTCTCTGCTTCCCATTCCCGTGTCATCTGCTGTCTTCCTTCTTTCCTTTTCTCTATCTTCCGCTCTTCCCCTTCTCACTTTCCATCCACCCTTTCCCTCCTTTTTGTATTGTCTTCCATTCCCTTCTCTTACCGCCTTGTCCCCTCCCTTCCCCTCCCTTTCCTCCCATTTACCACCCTCCCCTCCCATTCACCCACCAACCACCCTCCCGTCCGTCCTCTCTCCCCACTTACCACCTTCCCCCTCCCACTTACCCCCCCTTCCCCACCTGACAGACGCCCGCGCGCTCATCACGGCCGCTGGATGCAACTTTGACCCTTATGCGCTGGGGGTAAAGTGGTCATTAGTGGTGCACTTGTTTACGTGGTGTTTTGCGAAGGGAGTTGGGCCATGACGGCGGCGCGCCTGCCCGTTGGCGTTTGCTTGCTTGCTTGTTTCCCTCTGCAGAGTGGAAACCAAGTCTAATATGTCTTATGATTTTTATTTTTTCTTTGCTTATTTTGTTGTTTTAGTTTGAATTTAATCTTCTTCAGATAACAGTATTTTTTGTCTTATTCTTTTTATTACGTTTTTCCTCGTGAAATTACCATCCAGTAATTAGATTCGGATCTGATTTTGCACGAGGGAGAAAGGGAAAGAGGAAGAGAGAGAAAGAATATGCATGAGTGTGAATTTGGTGTGCCGTGTTGATGTGCGTGTGCTTGTGCTTGTGTGCATGCAGGTGCTTGCGTTCATGCGCGCATCTGTCCTGTGTTTGTCTGTTTCCATGTGCATGCGGCCTGTGTGTGGCAACATGGGCGCACTCAGCGAGTCTTTGTGAGGCCGTGGGACTTTCATGTTTATTTCATATGAGGTCCGTGTGCGTTCTGAGCCGAAGAGAAGGGCATGGAATACGCAGCGGCCGCCCCCCGTGAGTGCAGAGTCAACACGGAGATTCTTATCAGCGGCGAAATATCCCTGCAACGGGGAGATAGGTATATGAACAGCGCAGTGGTAAGGCGAGGTCTGGGGAAGGAGGAAGGAGGAGCAGAAGGAGAAGGAGAAGGAGAAGAAGAAGAAGAAGAAGAAGAAGAAGAAGAAGAAGAAGAAGAAGAAGAAGAAGAAGAAGAAGAAGAAGAAGAAGAAAAGAAGAAGAAGAAGAAAAAGAAAAAAAAGGGAGGAACAAGGAGAAAGAAAGGGAGAAGGAAAATAAGTTAAAGGACGCGGAGACGAAGATGGAGAAGAAGGAGAAGGAGAAAGGAAGAAAAGTAGAAGTAAAGGAAGAACACGGGGACAAGGACGAAGAAGAAGAAGAAAGAAAGAAAAAAACGATCGTTTCGGTAGGGTTTCAGTCGCTGCAGTAGACGCGTGGTATTAGTGAAGGTGAACAGGGAACAAACGAGGGACATGTGGCGACCACGCGGTGTAAACAACACTTGTAGGTGTTTGTGCTAAATTCTCGTCCAGAGTTTGCTAGTGGCGACGCGGAGGGCAATAGTAGTGTTCTTGGAGGCCTACGGGGAAGGGGGAGGAGGTGGGGGTGGTTGTGGGGGGAAGGGGGAGGGGGGAGTAGATGCGTGATCAAATGCAATTTTTTTTTTTTTTTTTTTTTTTTTTTTTTTTTTTTTTTTTTTTTTTTTAAGACAAAGGTGAACCGGGTGGGTCGAGTAGTTGTTCAGGGAGTCTTAGATTTGTTCCAAGGGTTTGCAACAGCCCGCCGCAGAGATGCACGTGGAGTGAGTGGGTGGCTCGACTGCTTTGTCTTTTCTTGTCTGATTTTTTTGTCTCTTCTGTTCTTTTATATTTTATCTCTTCTATTCTATTCTGTATCTCCTCTCCTCTCCTCTCTCTCCTCTCTCTCTCTCTCTCTCTCTCTCTCTCTCTCTCTCTCTCTCTCTCTCTCTCTCTCTCTCTTACTCACTCACTCACTCACTCACTCACTCTTTCTCCTCTCCCTCCTTCCCTTGCTCCCTCCCTCCCTCCCTCTCTTCCCCCTCCCTCCATCTCTTCCCCCTCCCTCCCTCTCCCTCTCCCCCCACCTTCCTCCCTTCTTATACCTTTCCCATTTTATTTATTAATCTTTTTTCTCCCGACAAGAGGCGCTGGAGCGACACTGAAGCCTCTCCGTGTCATGGAAGCCAGTCATTCGCACTCTTGTCTTTGCTCACTCATTGATTAAACGGCCGGCACTTCCTTCGGCAGCCGTTCTTCCTGTCATCCTTTCGTTTCTTTGTGTTAATTCTTTCATTTGGTTGTTTTTATTTTGGTGTTAATATTGTTGTTGTTATTATTATTGTTGTTGTTTTTGTTGTTGTTGTTATTATTGTTATTGTTATTGTTATTATTACTATTACTGCTATCATTTTATTCCCGTAAAGAAAGGGCGCTCACGAAGGCTGACTTGAGTGGGGGTACGATGGAAGAGGGTGGGGGGGGGTAGAATGGGGGTTGGGAAGTAGGGAAGGGGGGCAGGTTAAAAAGGGGGAGGGGGGGTCGGTCTCGATGGTCCAATCTCAACACTCGAAACACTCGAACTTTTTGCAGGGTTGACCTCGCCTGAAGAACATTGGAGGCCGAGGTTTCTCTCTCTCTCTCTCTCTCTCTCTCTCTTCTCTCTCTCTCTCTCTCTCTCTCTCTCTCTCTCTCTCTCTCTCCCTCTCTCTCACACTCACTCACTCACCTCACTCACTCACTCACTCACTCACTCACTCACTCACTCACTCACTCACTCACTCACTCACTCACTCACTCACTCACTCACTCTCACTCACTCACTCACTCACTCACTTTACATCTATCTCTCTTTCCCTTCCTTCATCCTCCTCTTGCTCACCAGCAGTCTCTCTCTTTCTATGTATATATATATATATATATATATATATATATATATATATATATACAAATATATATATATAATATGTGTGTGTGTGTGTGTGTGTGTGTGTGTGTGTGTGTGTGTGTTTGTGTGTGTGTGTGTGTGTGTGTGTGTGTGTGTGTGTGTACTATATGTGTATATGCATGTTTTCGTGTATGTATGTATGTTACTGTGTGTGTGCACGTGTGTTCGTCCGGAGTGGCCTCGCCCGCGTTGACCCAGTGGCGAGAGAGGAGAGTGACTGCCGATCGATCTACGCTGGGCAGCCTCCACACCCCCGCTGCTTCTCTCGCTGGAAGGGGGAGAAGGGAGCTGGAGGGGAAGGTGTCTGCCTCTCTTCCCCCGCCCCCTGTCCGCCCCCCAGAGTGCTTGTGTTCGCCTGTGCCACCTAACTGCCGGGATAGTTAGATAGAGGGGTCCGTTTGGAGCGCCTCTCGGGTTTAGAGGGAATTGGAGGGAGAGGGAAGGAGGGAGGGAGGGAAGGGGGTGAAAGAAGGAGGGAGGGAGGGAAGGGAGTGAAAAAAGGAGGGAGGGAAGGGGGGGGAAGAAGGAGGGAGAGAAGGAGAGAGAGAGAGGGAGAAATAATTAAGAAAGAGATAGGGAGCCTGAGTAAGAGAGAGTGATAAAAAAAATGCACCGGGCAAAAAAAAAGAGGAGTAAGAGAGAGTGCGTCGGTCCAGGAGAATAAGGGAGAGAGAAGAGAAAAGGGGAAAATCACGCCGCCTTTCCCTCCTCCGTCCCCCGTGCCCTGTAATCCTCTTTCGCCGGCACCTGGAAAAGGCAAGAACACACTTATCATGATTCCGCAACTGCAGATTCGTACCGTACGAACCCCGTGTCCGCCTCTTGCTCGGCGCTCTTGTCCCTGTAGCATTCATTCTCACCTCGTTTTCATGTAATTTTCTTTTTTATTTTTTTTTTTCATCTTTTTCCCCCCACGTTCCAGGTCTTAGGAGGCTTCGTTGTCCCAGTTGGTTGGTTCTTAAGTTTGTGTTCCGGAGTTCAGATTTACTCCCGTCTGGTTGGTGCTCGGAGAGAAGGGAGGGGGGAGGGGGAGGGAGGAGGGGGGGGGATGAGAGGCGGGAGGGAGTAATTGTGAGGGGGTGAGAGAGAGAGAGAGAGAGAGAGAGAGAGAGAGAGAGAGAGAGAGAGAGAGAGAGAGAGAGAGAGAGAGAGAGAGAGAGAGAGAGAGAGGAGGTGGGGGGGATGAGAAGAAGGATATGTTAGAGAGATGGAGAAGGGAGAGAACGTAATGGACAAGAGAGGAAGGAAAGGGAAGAGAGAGAAAGAGAGGGAGAGGGATAGGAAGGAGGCCTTGAGAGAGAGAGTGGGAGAAGGAGAGGTAAGAGGTGAGGCAATCGCTTATCATTGCATTTGCATTGTTCTCACTTAGCATTGATATTATTTTAAGATTGCTTATTGCGTTACATTGTGCTGCTCTTTTCTCTACTCTTTATTTTCTCTCCCTTCCCTCTGTGCGTGTGGGTGTGAGGAGGAGGAGAGATGGAAAGAACGACATGGAAACAGAGCAGCGAGAGAGAGAGAGAGAGAGAGAGAGAGAGGAGGAAGGGGAAGGGGGAGGGGAAACGCAGCCTGTGAGAGAGAGGGGGAAGGGGGAGGGGGAACGCAGCCTGTGAGAGAGAGGGGGAAGGGGGAGGGGGAACGCAGCCCGTGAGAGAGAGGGGGAAGGGGGAGGGGGAACGCAGCCCGTGAGAGAAAGAGAGGGGGAAAGGGGAGGGGGAACGCAGCCCGTACGCCGCCGTCTGGGGGAGAAGCCTCGAGGGATGCGGACGAGGCAGGCGGGTACCCCGGGTCGCAGCCGAGGTTAGGGCATACCAGGCGGAGGGCATGCACGTCACCCTCGCATGCAGGCTCAGAAAAAGGGGGTTATGCACAAGCGGGATCTCCTTTGCCTCTCCTCCCCCCTTCCTCGCTCCAGTCTCCCCGAGGGCTACGCGGCGCGCATCTGGTTATAGTGTTGGCCCTTGACCCCGTGATCCAAAACACGAGCCCGTCTTCGTCTTCTCCACCCCCTGCTTCCCCCTCCCCCACCCTCCCCACGTCCTCTCGCCCTCCCGGCCTGTCGCAAATCCTTCACCCCTTCCCCCTCCCTCCCTCGCGCAACCCCTTTCCCTCCTCTCCCACCCCCTTTGTCATTATCTGCGTACGAGAGCAACCACTCGGAGTGCTGGAAGTCGCGACGGCGGTGCGGCAGCGGCGGCACCGTGTCAGCGATTCACCTGAGCCGCCGCGGCGCCGTACGAAGACTGCAGCCTAATTTCCGCTCGCTTATAAGGCGGCGCGAGCTGCTCCGCCCGGGCTCGCTGCGACGCTGCCGGATGCTCGCGATCAGCAACACGTGTGGGAACGCTCGCGGCAACACAAGCACGCATGCACGCTCTGCAGGTCATGCTGGCAAGCAGGCAGGCAGAAGACAGGTAGGCAGGCAGGCAGGCAGGCAGGCAGGCAGGCAGGCAGGCACAGACAGATAGATAGGCACAGACAGATAGACAGATAGACAGGGAAGCAGGCAAGCAAGTAGGCCAGACAGATGGTTGGGAAAGCTCGATGGTTTATTGACAGGACACACAAGGAGACCAAACAGACGGTAGAAGTGAGTGACAGGACTCCCGGCTGTCACCCGGCGGACGGGCAAGAGACCAGGTGGGAGGCTAAACCGACAGACAAAGAGGCACAACAGCCAACATCTGCGAGTCGCGACGAGCCCGTGTATGACGAGCCAGGTGGTGGCAGGTGAGCGGGCTTTACCGTCTGTAATTGGCCTGACCTGGAGGGCGCTCGTTGCCAGCGTCGGCGGGGCAGCGGGAGGAGGAAGTCGGCGGCAATTTCGCCAGGACCTCTGTGGGAAATTAAGACCCCTCCCCCGCCCCTTGCTCTGTAGTACCCCCCCCCCCCACCCACGCACTTCTTAGTCCTCCTCCCACTCCTCCCTCCGTCCTCCCTCCCCCTTTCCTCTTATTGTTTCCCTGCGCCGTCTTCCCATCTTTCGCTCCTCCTTTACGCACTCCTCTTTTTCCTCTTTCCCCCTCCTTGGCTTCCTCCTCCTCTTCCTCCTCTTTTTCCTCCTCCTCCTCTTCCTCCTTTTCCTCCTCCTCTTCCTCCTTTTCCTCCTCCTCCTCTTCCTCCTCCTCCTCTTCCTACCCCTCCCCGCCTACCTTCGTACATCCTACTTCCCCAGTTACCCCCTCCTCCCCCCTCCAGCCTTCCACAAATACCCCCCTCCCCTCCCCTCGAACTCTCCCCCTCCCCTCCCCTCCCCTCGAACTCTCCCCCTCCCCTCCCCTCGAACTCCCCCCCTCCCCTCCCCTCGCCATCCTCTTCCTCCCTTTCACTTATCTCTCGTGCACACAGCTCGAGCATCTTCGGTGGCCTCCTCGAGGGCTGTTTCGTCTTCTGTTCTTCCCCATTCTTCTTCGTATTGTTAGGGACTTTTTTCTTTTCATTTCTTTTCTTCGTCTCTTTCTCTTGTCGGCTTTATTAATTTCACCACTATCGTTTGCTTTTTACTGTTCGTGTTTCTGTACTCACGCGTTCTTCTTCTTCGTCTTCGCCTTCGTCTTCGTTTTCGTCTTCGTCTTCGTCTTCGTCTTCGTCTTCTCTCTCCTCCTCTCTTCTCCCTGTCCTATCCTTCTCCCTTCCTCTCTCCTTCTCTTTCTCCACCTCCCCGGCCCTCTGTAGGAAAGCGATAATTATCAGTGTTATGACCCGCATCACTGGGCCGATTCTGCCAAACCCCGTTAGAGCGAACCGTCGTAGAATTGCACGGGTAGCATGAGATAAAGTTGCCTCAGGGGATTCCAGTCTGAATTTCGAGGTATTGGAGTTTTTATTATTATTATTATTATTATTATTATTATTATTATTATTATTATTATTTCTTCTCTGTTTATTAATTATTTTGTTTTTGTTCTTTTTTTTTTTCTTGTCTTCCCCTTTTCCCCTTTTTTCATAGTTATTCATTTTTCTTCTTCCTCTTCTTATTATTATTTTTAATTCTCTCCTTTTTTCTTATTTTTTTATTCCACTCCTTTTTCTTATTTTTATTCCTCTTTTTTCTTATTTTTGTTCCTCCTTCTACTTATTACTATTCCTCTCGTTATTATTATTATTATTATCTATCTTCTTCTGCTGCTGACTTTTCTCTTCCTCCTCTTCTTCTTCTTCTTCATCTTCTTCTTTTTCTTTTTTTTGAAGAGCCTCTTGTTTGGCAGGAAATTTAGGGGGCAAGAAGGTATTAGATAAAAGGGGGTGATAAGAGGAAAGGACGAGAGGGGGGAGGGGGAGGAAGGAGGGGTAAGAGGGTAAGGGAGTGAGTAAAAGTGGGGTGGGGTGGGGGGAGGGTGATAAAGGGGTAGGGGGGAGGGAGATAGAAGGAGAGGGGCGTCGGTTGCACACGTGTTGCGTCTGGGTATCTTGCAGGGCAGTGGGGCAAGACAGGAGATGGTAATGATGATGGGGAGGGGAGGGGAGGGGGAGGGGACGGGTGAGAGGAAGAGAGTAGGGAGAGAGAGGGGAGGAGGGAGGGAGGGAGGGAGAGGGGAGGAGGGAGGGGGGGAGGGGGAGGGGGAGGTCGTGAGGACGAGGTAACGGATATGATAACCTTCCTTCTAAGAGGCTTCATTGTTGTTGTTGTTTTTCTTCCTTGTTCTTTCTTTCCCTTTTTTCCTTTTTCTTCTTACGTCTTCGCGTCGGGTTTGGTAGTATGTTAATTGCCTTCCGGTAGTATTCAGATACTTTCTTCCCCCCCGCCTTCTCCTTCCTTTTCCTCTTCGTCCACTTCCTTCTCATCTTCGTCTTCGTCTTCATCTTTATCTTTATCTTTATTACCTGCAATGCTGTCTTCTCCATCATCTGTTTTTTCGTTTTGAATTGGGCCTTTCTCGTAATCTTTGTCTGTCGGGTAGTTTATCTAACTAAATACTTTCTTCTCTCCTCTTCTTCGTCTTACTCCTTTCCTTGCCTTCCTCATCCCCATTCTTCTCCCTCCCTCCCGCCTTCCCTCCTCCTCCCTCCTCTCTCCCTCCTCCTCCTTCCTCCTCCTCCCTCCTCCTCTCCTCCTCCTCCCTCCTCCTCCTCCTCCTCCTCCTCCTCCTCCTCCTCCTCCTCCTCCTCCTCCTCCTCCCTTCCTCCTCCTCCTCCCTTCCTCCTCCTCCTCCCCCTTCCTCCTCCTCCCCCTCCCCCTCCTCTGCGGACAGTAATCAGGGGAACGAGGCGAGAAAGCGGCTAAATGTGTCCGCCACATGAAAAGTACATCAGCTGTTTGCGGATTCTCTTCGGGTTCTGGTTGATCCGCACACCCGGTCGTCGGCGGGGCCTGGCTGGGTGTGGATGTGGATGTGGGTATGGGTGTGGATGTGAGTATGGGTATGGGCGTGGTGTGGGTGTGGGTATGAGTGTAGGCTTGGTTTGGGTGTGAGTATGGGCGTGCATGTGTGTGTGGGGGGGGGGGGGGCTTTGGCCGTGGGTGTGAGAGGTGAAGCTGAAGGGCGTGGGCGTAAGGGTGGAAATGCAGGGTGTGGTGGAAGGGGTGACGTGCAGGGTTTGAGACTGGCTTTAAAATTCCACGTGGGTGAGAGGGTGCCAGTGCAGGTGTGGGTGGAAGGGTGGATACAGGGTGAGTGTGTGTGTGTGGAGGGGGGGGGGTAAGGGTGAAGATGAGGATGTAGTTCCTTGCGGGTTCAGAGCAAGGCGAGGGAGGCTGGAATGGGGAGGGGGCGGGCAATGGGGGGGGGGGAGCCGGCATCATAGGATACGATTGATTATCTCGGGAGGGAAGACGGACGTGTGTAGGAGGCCTGCTGCTCCTCCTCTCCTCCTCCTCCTTCCTCCTCCTCCTTCCCTCCTCCTCCTTCCTCCTCCTTCTCTCCTCCTCTTCCTCCTCCTTCTTCTCCTCCTACGTTTATTATTATTTTCATTATTGTTCCTCCTCCTCGTTATTATTTTATTTTCGCTGACTCCCTCTTCCCCTTCCTTTCTCTCGTTCTTCACCACTTCTTCCTATTCGTTCTCCGCCACCATTTCCTCCACCTCCTTCCCGTCTTCCTGCTACTTTCCTCTGTCTTTCTCTTGCTCTTCCTCTCTCTTCTTCCCCCATCTTCCTGTTCCAACTCTAACATCACTCGTCTCCTCCTCCTCCTCTTCCTCCTCTCCCCTCCCTTCCCTCCTCCATTCCCCCTCCCCCTACCCCGCCTCGTAAAGCATTGTCTCTTTAATCTTAATTCCTGGAATGTAATGAGGTTACGTGAAATTACTGACGCGTTTATGTCTTCCTTTCAACCTTATTGTTTTTGTCTCGTTATTACTCCCCTCTTTCACCTCTCTTCTGTTCCCGGAGGGTTTTCTTTCAGTCATTGTGCGGTTCTTTTCTTCTTTCTCCTTTCCTCTCATGCGTTCTTCCCTTCTCCTCTCCTCTCCTCTCTTCCTTGCCTCTTCCGCTCTTGTTTCCTCCCTCTTCTTTTCTCCACTTGTTTGCTTTTCTCATGTGTTTCCTCTCTTCTCTCCTCGCCTCTTCTCTTTCCCCCCCTCTCCTCTCCCCCTCCGTTATCCCATCTCCCTTTTCTCCCTCACGTTATTCCTGTGCCTCGTCCCCTTCCCCGTCCCCTTCCCCGTCCCCTTCCCCGCCCCCTTCCCCGTCCCTCTCAAAAGTTCTAGAAGTTGTCATCACGCAGGCAATCCCCTGCTATTCCCTAGGCCGTGGGCGGTAGGCCTAACCCGGGGCGGTCCAGGCGGCGCCCGCGCTTCCTCTCGCTCGTGCTCTTCGGCCATTCCCGTTTTCGTTGTCGTTCTCTTTTTTTGTTTCTATTTTCTGTGTTGTTTTCTGTTTCTCTTTTCTTTTTTTTTTCTTCTCCCCCTCTTCAATGTACTTTTTTCCCCTCCTCCTCCTCCTCCTTCTTCTTCTTCTTCCTTCTTCTTTCCTTCTTCTCCTCCCTTCTCCTCTTTCCTCCTTCTTCTTCTTCTTCTTCTTCTTCTTCTTCTTCTTCTTCTTCTTCTTCTTCTTCTTCTTCTTCTTCTTCTTCCTCTTCTCCTCCCTTCTCCTCTTTCCTCCTCCTCCTCCTCCTCCTCCCCCCTCCCCCCCCTCCTGCACCCCCCTGCCTTGGCCGCATCCGAATTTCATGGGGACGTCCTCGCTCGGCCGCTGATGGACGGCGCCGGGGCCTCTTGCCTCCTCTTCATCCCTCTCTTTATTTTTCTCCTCTTTTGCCCCTCTTTCTTCCGTTTTTGTCTTTTTAGCTTTCCTCTTTTCTTTTGTTCTTTTCTCTTTCTTTTTCTTTTTCTTTCGTTTCTGCTTTTCTTTGCGTCTTTCTTTCTCTATTTCTGCCTCTCGTCTTTCCCTCTCTTTATTCTTTATTCCTGTCGGTTCTTTCGATTTACCTCTTTTTCTCTTTGCCTCTCTCTCTCTCTCCTCTCTTTCTCTCTCTCCTCTCTTTCTCTCTCTCTCTCTCTCTCTCTCTCTCTCTCTCTCTCTCTCTCTCTCTCTCTCTCTCTCTCTCTCTAACTATTCTCTCTCTCTCTTGTTGTTTTTTTTCCTTTTTTTCCCTTTCTTTCTTTTCCGTGGTATTCACTTGTGCTAATCTATTTATTTCTCAAAATAACACTATAGTTAGTCCGTTGAATGATTGCGGAAGCTTGGTATTTAATTTATCATCATTTCCTCCTAAATCTTTTCGTTGTCAGGATTCCCTTTATTTATGACACTGAATGATATTTCATTGACCTTTTTCTGTTTCTCCTGTTGTTGCTTTTTTTTTTCTTCGTTTTCCTCATCTTCAATTTTCTTTTCCTTCGCCTCTACCTTCTTTTCTTCACCGTCTTCTCCTCTTCCTTCTCTCCTCCCTTTTTCTGCTCTTCCTCTTCTTTTTTCTTCCTCCTCCTCTTCCTCTCTTTTTTCTTCCCTCTCCTCGTCGTATCTGTTTTTCTTTTCCGTTTTTTTTTTCTTTTCCTCCTCCTCCACCCCCCTCCTTTTATTCCTCCTCTTCCTTCCTTTATTCCCCTTCCCCCACCCCTCCCCCTTCCTCCTTTCTCCTTCCTACCTTCCTACATCTCTCCTCCTCCCTCCTTCTCCTTTCTTCTCTTCTTCCTCTTTCCTCCTCCCCCTTCCCCTTCCCTCCCATTTGCACCCCCCCCCCTTCCCCTCCGACCCACCCGGTGCAAGTTGTGCGTGCATTGCCAGGCTCTCGCGTGACGTGGCGGCTGCGCGCTCGTGTACCCAAGTTTGTTTACATCACGTGACTTTTGTCCCTCGGCCGTTATTCTTCGCTTCGCTTTGTTTCGTCTTCGTTGCGTCGGAATTGGTTGGGTGGATTGGCTGCCCTTCCCCCCTCCCCCTTCCCCCCCCCCTCTCTCCCTCCCCCACCCTCCGTGCCGCCGTTCTTTCTGGCGTTTCCGGTTTTGTGCGTGCGAACGTTTTTTTATTGTTGTTATTTCTTGTTCCCTTTCCTTTCCTCTCTTTCAGTCCTTTGCCTTTTTTTCCGCTTTCTTTGCCATTCTATTTTCATGTTCTCTCTTTCTCTCTCCTTCTCTCTCTCTCATCCCCCTCTCCGTTTCTCCTCTCTTCTGCTCCGTTCTTATCTTATCTCTTTTTCCCTTCCTTCTCTCTTTCTCCTTCCTCTTTCTTTTCTTCTCTCTCATCTCTCTCTCTCTCTCTCTCTCTCTCTCTTCTCTCTCTCCTCTCTCTCTCTCTCTCTCTCTCTCTCTCTCTCTCGCTTGCTAATCTCTTCCATCCTTTTAAATGTTTTCTTTTTTCCTTCCATTTTGCCTCGATATCTATTATTTGTTATTCCGTTTGATATATTTTCCTTCACTTTTTTCATATATTGTTTTGGTCTATTCTCTGTCTGTTTTCCTTTCCTTAACCTTCTTCTCTGCTTCCCCTCCTCCCGTTTCACTTCTCCACCCCGACCCCACTCCCTCCCCCTCCGTCAGGTCCCCTCTTTCCTCCCTCTCTCCCTCCCTCTCTTTCACCTCCCTTTCTACCCCTCCCCTCTCTTTCATTTACCCCCTCTCCGTCCTTCACCTTCCCTCCCCTTTCCTTTCCTTCCCTCCTGCCCCCTACCCCCTTCCCTCCTATCCCCTCCTGCCCCTACCCCTTTCCCTCCTATCCCCTCCTGCCCCTACCCCTTTCCCTCCCGTCCCCTCCCCTCCCGTCCCCTCTCCTCTCCGTCTCCTCCCTTTCCCCTCCTTCCCCCTCTGAGCTCTCACGCACCCACTCTCGGTCCATCTCATTTCCTCTCCTGTCTCCCGCCTTTATTCTGCTTTCCTTCCACCCTTCTTCCTTTATTCTGTTTTTTTTTCTTCCTCCTTTTCAGTAGCAGGGAAAAGAAAAAAAAAAAGTTGAAAAAAGAGTAAATTATTATGATGTTAACAACAGTAGCGATAGTGATGATGATAATGATAGCAATAATGATAATAATAATAATAATAATGATAATAATAATAATAATGAAAAATAATAATAATAATAATAATAATAATAATATTATAACAACAACAACAAAGAAAAACAGACAAGACAATCAGTGACGCAGGAGACAGAAATTACAATAACACAGATGATAAACCGCTGAAAAAAGACGATAAGGAAATAGGAGCCAGCCATCAACTCATTTTTATGATCGCGATTTAATACACGTCTTGGGGCGAGCAAAGCATGTGTTGTCTACGGCGCGAAGAGGGTGAGTCATACGGGGCGGGGGGCGGGGGAGGAAGGCGAGGAGAGGGGGAGGGGAGGGGGGGAGGGGGAGGAAGGTGAGGAGAGGGGGGAGGGGGAGGAAGGTGAGGAGAGGAAGGAAGGGGAAGGGGAGGTGGGTGGAGGGAGAAGGAAAGGGGGAGGGGAGGGAGGGAAGAAGGGAAAGGGTGAAGGTAATGGCGTAGGGGGAGCAGGGAAGAGTTAAGGGGAGGGTGGAGGGAGAAGGGGTAGGGGAAGGGGGAGGGATGAGGGGGGAGGAGGAAACAAGAAGGTACTTCATTGACCGCGTACCTCTCCCCCCCCCCCCCCAGCCGCGTCTCGCCCTCCCGCATTGTTTTTTCTGCTCTTTATTCTTGTTTTGTCTGGTTTAATATCTTTGTCTCCTGTTTGAGTCTATCTGTGTCTATCAGTGCAAGTTAGTTATTTGTTTATTTATGCGTCTAATTCAAGTTCTTGTGGCGGGGTCAGGTTCTTGTGAAGCCAGTATAGATTATTGTTGTTTTTAATTTTGTTTAAAATCGTGTTTTGAGGGTGTGCTCGCTGCGTAAACCAGTTTCCACAGCATCCGGGCTTTGACGCTCCCACTTCCCTCCTCTTCCTCCCTTCTCCTCCGCCGCCTCCTCCTCCCTTCCTCCTCCTCTTCCCTGTTAAGGCATCCCTACCCTGCACCGCCTTACACCTTCCCTCACTTTCTTCCTTCCCCCGCCTTCCTCCCTCCTACCTATCTCTTCTCTCCTGCCTTCCGTCTCTTGCCTCCACTCACTCTCCCTCTTTCCTCTCCTTCCTTTCTCCCGCCTTCCACATATGCTCCCCCTTCTCTCTCTTTCTCTCTTCCTCCTACCCATCTCTCTTTTCCTCCGCCTCCTCCCTCCTTCCAGCTGCCCGCCCTCGCCAGTTCTCGCCCCACCTGTTCTGCCTCCTTTTTTATTTATTTTTTTATATTATGCCTCGGTCTTTAGTTTTTTGTATGTGTGTGTTCATGATTATTCTTACAAGCCTTTGTATCAGTTGTATCGTTAGATTTTTTTAGGACTCACTCCCTCCACCTCTCCTCCTCCTCCTCCTCCTCCTCCTCCTCCTCCTCCTCCTCTTCCTCCTCCTCGTCTTCTTCTTCTTCATTCTCCCCTCCCCCTCCCTCTCCCTTTCCCTTGCTCCTGATATTAAAAACTTTGCACAACACAGACCTAACTAGACCACTTCCCTTGCTTGTTATTTTGCGCCACATGTTTCTGAGTACACTTCGTTCATTTCTCGCCCTTATCTCATTTCCTCATTTCTTGTCCTTTCCCCGCCTGTCGTCCCCACATTCGTCGTTAATACCCTCCTTCCTCCCCCCTTCCCTCCCTCCTTCCCTCCCCCTTAGTATTGCCACCTGTGACAACATGCACCCTCTTTCCTTCCCCTCTCTTTCCGTCGTCACTTGTTTCTTGCCGTATTTCTTCACCTTCTTTCCCCTTCCTTTTCTTGTCCTTTTTTCTCTTTTCTCCTCATTTTCTGCTTTTTCTTTTTCCTCTCTTCTTCTCTTTCTTTGCGCTCTCCTCTCAGTTCCTTTTCTTTCACCTCCCTACCTCCCTCCTTTCCTTTAATACCCTCATCCCTTCGCGACGAACCCTTCTCTCCTTCCCTTCCTCCCTCTCGACGGACCTCCTTCACCCCCGAGAATCCCTTCCTCCCTATCTCCCTCTTTCCACCCCCTCTCTCCTCCCTCCCTCCCTCCCTCCCTCCCGAAAAGATCTCCCGGTGGCCTCCCCCCTCCACCCCGGGGGCGACAAGGTCCCTCTCTCGTCTCGCGAGATGAGGATTCTCGGCCGGCGTCTCCAGCGCCTCTCGCCCACTGGTCGAAGAGGAGGAAAGGGGTAGGAGTGAGCAAGAGAGAACGGGAAAAGGGCAAGAAACGAGGGAAGAGGACTTGGTGACTGGGCCGCCCTTAACTGGCCTTCGTCAGTCAGTGAGACAGTCAGTGAGGTGTTGTCGTGACGTGGCGGTTTTTTGTTTGGGTCTCGCTCCCGCCCGGTCAGCGTTCGTCTGTTGATTGCACTTGGTGAAAAAAAGGAAAACAGTTAAGGGTTTTCTTGTTGGCATCCCTCCCATATTGTTACTATTGGGATCTTCATCATCATCCATCTCCTGTTCCTCCTCTTCCCCAATCTCCTCCCTTTCACTCACATCCTCTTTCTCCACTTCTTCAGTTATCCCCTTCTTCCTCATCTTCCTCCTCCACTTCTTCAGTTATCCCCTTCTTACTCATCTTCCTCCTCCATTCCCTCTCCCTTCTCCTCCTCCTCCTCCTCCTCCTCCTCCTCCTCCTCCTCCTCCTCCTCCTCCTCCTTCTTCTTCTCTTCCATTTCCTCCTCCTCCTCCTCTTCCCCCTCCATTTCCTCCTCCTTCTCTTCCTCCTCCTTTTCCTCCTCCTCCTCCTCCTCCTCCTCCTCCTCCTCCGTACCCCTCTCCTCCTCCTCCTTTCCTTCCATTTCCCATCCCTCCGTCCTCCACCTTATCCCCAAACAGCATCATCATCTGAAGCGCGATGAGGGTCCAGTTCCGATTCACTTTCTAATTGGTGCGCCGAAGTAAGTACCGCGGGCGCCTGCGGGGATGTCGTGTTGTGTGCGTCTGGGAAAACGGCCATTTTTAAAAGGCCGGACGGAGCGCGTGCGGGTACTCGGGTAGGAAGTGGCGATGGGGGTTGAAGGAGAGGGAGGGACTGCAGAGTGAGAGGGAGAGGCAGAAGATAGGGAGGGAGAGAGATGTGAAAAAAAAATGTAAACGAGCGAGAGAGAGAGAGTGGAGGGGAGAGGAGAGGAAAGGAGAGGAGAGGGGGTTAGAAAGGAGGGAAGAGGAGACGAGAGGAGAAGAGGGCGTTATGAAGTGAGAATTGCAATTATGCTGATTAAGAAGGTGGGGAAAGGATATTGAACGATGCGGGATGGATGGATGGATGATTAGAGGAGGAGAAAGGAATTGGAAGAGAAGAACAAGACACAAATAATGAAGGAATAAAAGAAGAGAACTGAAAGAAGAAAAAGAAAACAGAAAAAAGATACAAGAGCCCGGCGTAGAGAGTTAAGAACGAAAGAGATACAGGAAGGTAGAGAGCCCGGGGGCCCAAAATGAAGGGGGTGAGGGAGGGTGTGTCAAAGAGGCGGAGACGGTGCGTGGAGTGCGGGCCCGAGGAAGGTGTCGCCTAGACTACGCCTTTTGTTTAGCAATGCGCCCTTTGTCTTTTTTTGCGCTTTCGTTCTGTTATTATTATTGTTTCCTTTTTTCTCTCTCTCTTCTCGCTCGGTAGTTATGGGTTTTCAGTTGTTCCGTATCGTCCATTAGTTTTGATAGGTAGCCTTGTCGGTAAGGTCGATTTTTTTTTGCCTTCTGTTAGGTTAAAGGGGTTTTGTTATTTTGGTTAATGCGCTGGGAATGCCTTTACGTGCGTATGTGCAGCGAAAAAAATATATGCTCACTACATATACACTTTCCCTTATTATTCTGGTTGTTATTGTTATTATTACTATTATTGTTGTTGTTATTACCACCTCTCGCATGGAATCGATTGAAAGGGGGGGTGGGGGGAATAATTCTGTCTTTCCCTTCCCCTCTTACCCTCAGCGGAAAAGATTTTAGGAAAGAGTGAGGGAATGATGCGGGGTTGGGGGTGAGATGGGGGGGGAGGGAGGCGAACGGGGGAGAAGAAACCCTCTCAGTAGAATGATTGGAAATGGACCCCCCTTTCCTCCTTCCCTTGACCCCCCCCCTTTACTCCTGCGTTACCCTCCCGCGTTACCCTCCCTCCTTTCGTCGTCTCATCCCCCCCTCCCTCCTCCCTACCCTCCTTTCCTCTATCCTCTATCCTCTCTCATCCTCCTCCCTTTCCCCCTCTCCGCTTTCCGCTTTCCTCTCCCATCCCTCCCTTAATCTCATCCCCTCCTCTCTCCTCTCTCACTCCCCAACTTCCCCCTCTCATCTCATGGCGGGAGGAGCGGCGCCCAGGTAGCAACAAGGACACGTTTTAAAGTCGTAAGGTTGACGTTATGTTACCATACATGTGGGGTAGGTGGAGGTAGAGGGGGAGGGGAAGGAGGGGAGGAGGAGGAAGGAGGAGGAGGAGGGGAGGGGAGAGAGGAGGAAAGAGAGAGGAGGAAGAGGGGGGAGGGGAAGGAGGAGGAGGAAAGAGAAAGAAGAGGAGGAGGAGGAGGAGGGGAGGAAGGAGGAGGAGAGGAAGAAGAGAGGAGAGAGGAGGGGGGGAGGAGGGGAAGGAGGAAGAATGAGGAGGAGAGGGAAGGAGGAGAAGGAGGAAAGGGAAGGAGGAGAATGAGGAAAGGGAAGGAGGAGGAGGTGGTGGTGGTGGTGGTGGTGGTGGTGGTGGTGGTGTGGTGGTGGTGGTGGTGGAGGTGGAGGTGGAGGTGGAGGAGGGAAATGAAGGCTATCCACTTCCTGTTGGATGTCTGGCAGAGGCTTTTGCTACCGCTCAGGGAGAGAAATTTGTGTCCTAATATTATGTGCACCTTCCCTCCTCTTATTACATATCTCTGCTTGTTTATTTATCTTTCTATCAACATCTTACTCACTGTCTGTCTGTCCATTTATCTATTTATCATATCTGTCTCTCTCATTCATGTCTCTTCCTCCCTCCATCCTTTCCCCCCCCCCCCCTACTGGATCCAAGGCATTATATATTATATTAAATATTATTTCCCTTCTCTTGTGTAACATTTACTTGAATTATACATGTTGAGTGAACCTAATGTTCCTGTGTGTGTATTACAATAGTTTTAAATAAGCTGCAGTTTGAACGTAATGGTCTCTTCATG
>NC_051427.1:29043585-29051085 GCF_015228065.2 Penaeus monodon | reverse complement strand
TGTTTACATGAACTCAGGAGTTTAAACATATTGCCATTTTAATCAACTTGGAAGCATAAGCTGATCAGATTTAGAAACAAAGGAATAGCCATTCTAATAATTATATAGACAGAAGCGGAAAGAGGAAAGGAAATAAAGTTATTGTTTTGTAATAGAATTATAGTTTAACTATGAGTGTAGATGAACAGAGCATGGCCCCAAAATATACATAAAATCCCAACTTGCAAAGGACCCCTCTGTCATCAAGGAGTAAAATTTAATATTTTCATCCTCCTCTCTCTCCAGAATATACTAGTTAAGGATGTAGTACTTACCATTTGCACATCTCTTTCCTGCAACCTCTTTCATTAATAATAATGAGGGCATGTGCATCCAAAGGTTTATTAAATGTTTTGTAAGTTTGGATTCCGTCTATAACTTAAAGCATTGATATGTCCACACTACAATCTCATGGTTGTAATATATAAACATGAACATGCTTATTTTACAGATGAAAAAGGTATAACTAACAAAACATAACATTTTTTTGAGACACTTAGTCTGAGAACACCTTTGGATGCATATGCCCTCATATTAATTGCAAACTTTGCATATTACAAGGTGTAGTGGCTCTCTAGTCATTGAAAAGAAAATGTTGTTAGAAGTAACAATTTTGAAGAAAGGTAATGCTTTTTAATACATAAACTTACAACTGTTAACATTAATTTTTTGTGTGTTTTGCAAGATGTATACAGATGTGGATATAATGGAAAATGTAAGGAGATAAATTAGTCATAAATTATTTAGTAGACCTTGAGTGTAATAGGAGGCAGATATTTGAAGATAGATGCTAGATTCACACACAATATAAAGCTTTATATTTAGTTGAGCTCTCTAGTCCAAGACATTCTGGAGGTAGTTTTGCATAACATATCAAACTACTAGTTAAATTACGACATTTGAACATCAATATCACAGTTCATTATTTTGAAAACTATCTTTTGCTAAACCATTTGCTTTTTATAGATCCGGAGATGTGAATCATTAGATGTTTTAAGTTATACGACATGAAGGTATAGTTTTCAAATGGGTGCCCTTTTTTTATTATTAAGTAAGAATATTCCCACTGAAACAGACTTTGAAGTGAAGAGATTTTTCTCTTTTTAATTTAGTTAATGTAGAGACACTGCACATACCAGTATATCAGTAAACATGACAACTATAAAGATCTTACTTTATATAAGCAACAAAGCTGATATAGAAGTGACATTTAGATTTTCTCAGTGTAATCAGAAACCCTAGGAAAATGGAAAAATATATGGAGAGAACAAAATATTTAATATTAGCTGAGGAAAATGGTTATTGTTATTGAAATGAGAGATAAGTGATCAGCTTTAAATATTATAAACTACCCAGGGAAATGTGTGTGGCAGGGAGAATATTTTAGCCACTTTTAGTTAATGTGTTTTGTTCATTCATTTAGAAGCTGGCAACAGGTGCTTACAAATGTAATATCTTTTTTGGTGCACTTCATTTTGATTGTTTTCTGTGTCTTCTTCTGTCTGTTTCTCTTTCCTACAATTTATTATTATATTCTCTGTCTTTTTCCTTTCTCTCTTGCAATATATCTTTTCTCTCTCACAGTATAACTTCTCTCTTCTCTCTCCTTTCTCTTCCCCCCACCCCTCTCTCTCTCTCTCTCTCTCTCTCTCTCTCTCTCTCTCTCTCTCTCTCTCTCTCTCTCTCTCTCTCTCTCTCTCTCTCTCTCTCTCTCTCTCTCTCTCTCTCTCTCTCTCTCTCTCTCTTTCAAACTAAATAAATTTTTTTCCACATACATATGTGGAGCTATGTGGTATTGTATGTTAATGTATACAGCATAATGTCTGATGTGAATCCAGATAGGTATTGGTGCTGAATATATTATAATCTTATCTTGTCTTCATATTTTCAGTGCTGGAGTGGGAAGGACTGGCACGTACATTGTCTTGGATGCCATGTTGCAGCAGATTCGTGCCAAGGGACGCCTCAATATTTGGGGATTCCTGAAACACATTCGCACACAACGCAACTTCCTTGTACAGGTTCGTGGCTCAAGCATATACAAACTTGCAAGTTTGAAGTGTTTATTTTCTTATCTTTTCTTTCTTTCTTTCTTTCTAGCATTGGTTTTGTATCCCTGATGAGTTGGAGTTATATAGTTCCTAATGGGATTTTGATGTTTTGTTTATTTAATTCGGAAATTATTTTTATCACCAGACGGAGGAGCAGTATATATTCATTCACGATGCTCTGCTGGAAGCCATCCAGAGTGGAGACACCAACATCCCTCGGGCTGGTCTCAGCAGATATATCAGGATGTTGCAGGCGCCTGGAGGATCACAGGAGAAGCCCCAGCCTTGGTATCTTCTCTCTCACCAGTTCAAGGTATGTAGCTGTACACTCCAGAGAGGTGAGATGGTAGTGTTAGTGGATGACAGTTCATTGTATTCATATCAGTATTTGCTGACATTTGATGTTATTAGGATGTAACTAATAAGTTTTAGACACAGTTGAAGTTAATGATAACCCAAAGTAGTTATTTCAAAGAATTTAGCATATAAACCATAAATATTTTTGTAACTCATTGCATTACACAGAACATAAGAAATAGATAAAAAACTTTCAGTATGTTGAATTTTTATGTAATACTAATGAACTTCCTCTGCTTTTCAGCTGGTTACACATTTCCAGCCAAGAGATTTCAACGTTGTCAGTGCAGTCAAGCCAGTCAACAGAGAGAAGAACCGCAGCACAGACCACCTGCCCATGGAGAATGGCCGTGTGCACCTGACCCCCAAGCCAGGTGTGGAAGGCTCGGACTACATCAACGCAACCTGGCTGATGGGCCATCAGAGACTACGAGAATTCATCCTGACACAGCACCCTCTGCCAGCCTCCATCCTCGATTTCTGGCAGATGGTTTGGGACCACAATGCGCAGACAATAGTGGTTTTGACGGCTGTAGACGAGACTCAGGGCTATCCGCAGTTCTGGCCGGCGCAGCATGATGACTTTGACTCTGAGCATTGGAAGGTAGGGTTTGGTGCTTTTGGAAAGATAGGAGAGAAAAATGAGAAGAAAGACTGATTAAATTTCTGACTTCTAGATATGCATTGATTTTGCTTGGATATTCAGTCCATGTTGAAGCAGATTTACATGTATTAAATCTTCATTTTTTTGCCAGGTGCGTTATTTGGAAGAGAAATTGAATGCTGGGTTGGTGACTGTTGATGTAGCAGTCCAGAGTTTGCAAGATGACTATGAGTTACCGGTTAGATTAATTCACGCTCCTGGCTGGCCCCACACGCTGCCAGCTCTCACTACTACTCTCAGCCTTGTCTCCTTAGTGTCGGAGGCCCATACTAACTACCAGAATGGACCTTTAATAGTTGTTGATCGGTGAGTATTGAAGTCTCCTCCTCCTCCTCCTCCTCCTCCTCCTCCTCCTCCTCCTCCTCCTCCTCCTCCTCCTCCTCCTCCTCCTCCTCCTCCTTCTTTTCCTCTTTCTCCTCCTCCTTCTCCTCCTTCCTTCTCCTTCTCCTCCTCCTCCTCCTCCTCCTCCTCCTCCTCCTCCTCCTCCTCCTCCTCCTCCTCCTCCTCCTCCTCCTCCTCCTCCTCCTCCTCCTCTTCCCCTCCTCCTCCTCTTCCCCTCCTCCTCCTCCTCCCTTCCCCTTCCCCTTCCCCTTCCCTCCCCTTCCCCCTTCCCCCATTATCTTCCCCTTCCTCCTATTCTTATTCTTCCTCTCTTCCTCCTCCTCCATTATTTTCATTATCATCACCTACCTTCTCTTACTTATGTCATTTATGAAATCATCCCATATTTTCCATCACCTTTGGAGTCTAAGCACTTTTCAATTGATTTCCTACAGGTTTGGAGGGACGGAGGGAGCCACATTCTGCTGCCTGACTGCCCTGAAGAACCAGGTTGACTTTGAGCAGCACTTGGACCCTTACATGTTTGCCAAGCTTTACCACAACAGAAGGCCAAGTATCTGGACAAGTCAGGTAAGTTATTTTTTCTCTTGTTTTCTTTTATCTATTTACGTATTTGTTTGTGTGTAATGTAGGTATTAATTGTTCTTTAAAAAGTATGTATTGGATGTTCTCTTTTCAAGGGGTGAGGGATGAAGTGCTATATGACGGTGTTAATGAAGTTTGTTAATGAAGACAATGGCTATAATGCTGACTTTCATGTATTCTAGATTTTCTTAATAGATGTAAGTGACAGACTCATAAAGAGGAGGTAGTGTCTTCATTTCAGAAAGGCATATGCTTTATAAAAGTAGCTTGTGCCGGTTTTCACATTCTTTTTTGCCTTCGCAGGATGACCTCCTGTTCATCTATCGGGCGATGGAATCCTACACAGCCAGTGAAGGAAGCCACAGTGGAAGCAGCAATGACATGGCTGGGCTCCATGACCCAGTGATCACCATGCCTCCCATCACAACAGTGACTGCGGCACCTGCAATGCCCAGTGCCCCCTCCCCGGTCCCTCTGACCTCTCCACCCCAGACACCTTCAGCTGCAACTCTCCCTGCCATCAGCACACCTCCCAGTACGTGTGCGAACGGCCAAGTGCCCTCCAATGGACATGCAACGTTAACAGGCAATGGTACAGTCAGAGTCCCTCCAGAAGGGATGGAAGATGCACCACAGGCAACAGAGATCCCTCCAGTTTGAGTTGTTTGGACTGCCAGTTAGGTCTGTTCAAAGATCTTGCGCTCTGTCTAATAAACGTGAAATGCCTTGAAGAAGTTCTGTTCTGTTCAAGAAGTGTGTTACCAAGTGTTGAACAAGTGCACATTATATTCATATAACACTTTTTGTAAGCATCGGCTTCACCTTAGAAAAGCTGAACCTATTAGCAAGTATAAGGATTTAGTACTCCAAAAGCATCAGATGGCAAAAGCAGCTGAAATGGTCATTAGTGCTCTCACATAAAAAGTGTGAATTGAAGTAATGCATATTACTGATCTGAGATTTAGACTCAACATTGAAAACACATCAATGCATTTATTGTATTCTAATGAAAGACATTGTTAGCCGTAAGTGATGCATTCGTCCTGGACTTTACTAAGCAGTAAAATTTTATTAGGTGCGCTGCCCTGCAAACCAGTGTTGACAGTAGCCAGTCTGTGCATAAGGAAATGTCTCCTGCCGCTGCTGCTACAAGCCTGTGTTTTAAGCTTAAGGGCAACTTTGTGCTGCTTACCCAGACAACTGCTTATGTACAGTGTATAGCTAGTTTTCTAAAAAGGAAAAAATTGACCCACAGAAGGGGTCACCTTTCATGTACAGAATGATTTTCATATGTAATTTATCTGTGGTGTCTTTCATTTATTATATTATTGGTACTTCTTCACATGCTGCTTTATAGCTTACCTTTTCTACGTGATTACAAAGAGAATAAAAAATAAGGGAAGTTTTCCCTACATTTAAAAGACATCTAGTCTAGTTAGTGTAAGTTAGAAAATAGATATTTTGGTATGGAGGTGCATTTGCCTTGATTCCATAGTGCTCCTGAAAAATTATTTTTTCATCTCTATTTTCATTTTATTTAATGAATACATTATTCATTGACCTCATAATGTAGCCATTTTATTACAGTCATTTGTAATGTTTAACAAAGACTCAGAATAAGGCAAGATCATACACATGAGTCCTTTGGGAGCATTGCACAAATGATTCTGTTTTGTGAGTATGACTCTTTTTTTTTTCTCTTTTATTTTTGACACCAAGCCCTATCCATAAGTTCTAAGATACCTCCCTCTTAAGGCACAAAATAAATTAAGATGATATTTTTCTTATAAACTACCGTAATAAAACCTAGCCTCAAACTACGCAGCAGTAGGTGCCAGAACCTAAGAGGGACCATAATCATCTCTTTGTTGAAAAGCTCTCTGTCAGCATTTAAATATTGGATGCTCTACAGGAACTTGCTATACCTTGACAATATCAGTTAAAAGAAAACATGAAGGATTTTTTTTCTTATTTTCAAAAAGTGAATTGGAAAGATTTGGGAAAAGGCACCAAATAGCAATTGCAGTTGTTGAATATTCATTAAATATTTACTTCCCCTTGCCTTTATTATATCCTATGAGGTAGGATGTATGTACCTTATGAATAGGATTGGATCAGTGCAGTTTGAATCTGCTTTCATACCTAGAAGATATTATATAGATATTGGTTATGTGCTATTTAAAACACAGCTGTAGACTGCCATTTGTTTGAAAGATACATTTTACCAGTTTTGTATGAATAATTTATGTGTAAACACCAAGCTTCCATGCAAGTACATATTCATGTACACACGCACACTTACATTCATACTCACACTCAGTCACTGTCGACCACCTCACATAACACAGGACAAATCCAAATGAACATATAGACCATAAAAGCACAAACTGTTGTTTACATATACATGTAGTATTATCATTGTTTCTTAGGAGTTTTGCAGAGAGACTTATTAGTTATTCTGACATTGAAATTTGCATTGTTTACAGTTTGAGTACAAAGATATTTTTTTTATTTTTTTTTTTTTTTCTTTCTTTCTTTTTTACTTCCATATTTATAGACTATGAACTATATATCAGTTAACTGTTTATGATACCATATCCTTTTTTTTTTATTCCTTATTTTTTCTCAGTGTAAATTATATTTTATCTTACACTTGTTAAGGGACTTGTTAGATGATTAACTACAAGAAACCAGTGACAAACAGGAAATGAAGTGAAATAGAAGATAAAAATATTAGTTATAATGAACCAAATATTTAATTTACTTATTATAAGCATTGTAATATCTGTAAGCAGAAAGGTTGCCCCTACAAGTCTCATTAGCATGAATTGAATAAGCACAGAAGTAAGATATGCATAAAAGCAATTGAATTTTTCAGGTAAACACATGCCAGTGTTTAATATCTTATTTTAGAAGATGGCTTTCAAATGTTCATGTGAATTTAATTTAGAATGTAATTTAAAGGTAAAGGTTAAAATACAAAAATAAGGGCTGAAGTGAAATATCAGTGCAATGTTGATGAAATGTAACGCAGTTTTGTGGGTAACACTCAAAAGATGGTGTACATAAATGCTTCAAGGAGAAAGAGCATCATCCATAGGTGACATCACCTATTGACCCATCGTTACCCCATGCCCTTGGTCATGGCCTGTCAGTATTGTGGACATTCCCACATGTTCTTGGGTGCAGTGACAATATACAAAGCATAAGCAGCTAGTTGTGAGTAGACTGTGCTTTGTTTTAGCTGTGGTAAGCTCTGGTAATAATAATTTTCTCATTGTAAGGGTTTTTCAGTGAATCCTTGGAGCATTTAATATTCAAGTGTGCTTGAAATTTGTATGCTAATGACCATCATAGATCTTCACACATCACCAAATAGTTTTGTATGTAATACTGCAGTTTGTGTGATACAGCCCTAGTGATCTCTGCAAAAGGCCGTTGTTAGGTTGTGAATGAAAGTTG